>NW_026525130.1:67500-95000 GCF_943734705.1 Anopheles coustani | reverse complement strand
TTAGCAAGCGTTGTGGTCTAATGGCCCTACCGGGCAAACACTTTGGGTTCGCGAGGACTTAGAGTGCTGGTAGTGGTTGGCGGACCCAACACTCTGGGTACCTCCGGGTACTTGGGGTTGGTTGAGGACTTGGTGAACAAACACTTGATATACACTCTTCGGATGTACTTCGGGTATCGCCTGTTGTCCGAGACCACTTGCATGGTTAGCAAGCGTTGTGGTCTAATGGCCCTACCGGGCAAATACTTTGGGTTCGCGAGGACTTAGAGTGCTGGTAGTGGTTGGCGGACCCAACACTCTGGGTACCTCCGGGTACTTGGGGTTGGTTGAGAACTTGGTGAAGATACCCCTGTCACCTTGTTCGAGGCCACTTGCATGGTAGCAAGCGTTGTGGTCTAATGGCCCTACCGGGCAAACACTTTGGGTTCGCGAGGACTTAGAGTGCTGGTAGTGGTTGGCGGACCCAACACTCTGGGTACCTCCGGGTACTTGGGGTTGGTTGAGGACTTGGTGAGCAAACACTTGATATACGTTCTTCGGATGTACTTCGGGTGTCACCTGTTGTCCGAGGCCACTTGCATGGTCAACGGTTGAGGTGGTGATGGCGGGTCGGTGCTGTAGGGTGCCGGCCTGTTGGCTGCCTTGGCCGGGTTGGTTGGTTAACACTTGATTGAGCTTGCACCCGAGGGTAATGGCACTTGAAGGTGGGTACCGGCCGGCTGACCTGGTGTGATGGTTGGTTGGTGAACACTTGGCGGTACTTGCACTTGGCTGTGCTTGGACTTGAAGGTGGGATCCGGCTGGCCTAGGCCATTGGTGGTTGGTTGGTTGGTTAGCCCTTAGCTGGGCTGGCTGGCTGGCTGGCCATCGGTGGTGTGGTGTGTTGGGCGGTTGGTGAACACTTGGCGGTACTTGCACTTGGCTGTGCTTGGACTTGAAGGTGGGATCCGGCTGGCCTAGGCCATTGGTGGTTGGTTGGTGGGTTAGCCCTTAGTTGGGCTGGCTGGCTGGCTGGCCATCGGTGGTGTGGTGTGGTGTGGTGTGTGGAGTCGAGCATCGCGCGCCGTTGCCTTCTTCGGAGTGTTGTGGGTACGCAAGTGCTTGCAGTGCAAAGAGGTTGGTGATGGAGTGACATTGCCTTCACCATGGAGTTGCGGGTACTTAGGTACTTGCAAGGAGATGGTGGTATGGTGGTGTTGCGTGTGTGGTGTTCGATTAGAAAGATATAATTTCTAAGTCCGGATTAGTGCTGTCAGTGGGGCCGCCGCTAACAGGTCCTGCACGGCCACCGTGGGGCTTGACTTGGCGCTATTCCGGACTTGGGGCGATCACGATGTCCCCGTGCGGGACTTAGAAGATGGAAGAACACAAGTACCCTTATCCCATGACTTGTGAGCGATTGGCATACGTTACCACATGAAGAGAAAAATTGGCTAAGTCCCGGATCCATATTATTTGAAGAGAAAAATCGGCTAAGTCCCGGATCCATATTATATGAAGAGAAAAATCGGCTAAGTCCAGGATCCATATCATATGAAGAGAATTATCGGCTAAGTCCAGGATCCATATATAATAACCTAATAATCGGCTAAGTCCAGGATCCGTATTATATGAAGAGAAAAATCGGCTAAGTCCAGGATCCATATATAATAACCTAATAATCGGCTAAGTCCAGGATCCATATTATATGAAGAGAAAAATCGGCTAAGTCCAGGATCCATATATAATAACCTAAAAATCGGCTAAGTCCAGGATCCATATAATATGATGAGAAAAATCGGCTAAGTCCCAGATTGGGTCTGTCAGACATACACTTTCAAGTTACCACACAAGCAAGCAAGAAGGCCGTGTGAAGGATCCATATGACATGAAGAGAAAAATTGGCTAAGTCCCAGATTGGGTCTGTCAGAAATACACTTCCAAGTTACCACACAAGCAAGCAAGATGGCCTAGTGATGGATCCATATGATATGAAGAGAAAAATCGGCTAAGTCCCAGATTGGGTCTGTCAGACATACACTTTCAAGTTACCACACAAGCAAGCAAGATGGCCTAGTGATTGATCCATATGATATGAAGAGAAAAATCGGCTAAGTCCGAGATTGGGTCTGTCAGACATACACTTCCAAGTTACCACACAAGCAAGCAAGATGGCGTATTGATGGATCCATATGATATGAAGAGAAAAATCGGCTAAGTCCGAGATTGGGTCTGTCAGAAATACACTTCCAAGTTACCACACAAGCAAGCAAGATGGCCTAGTGATGGATCCATATGATATGAAGAGAAAAATCGGCTAAGTCCCAGATTGGGTCTGTCGGAAATACACTTCCAAGTTACCACACAAGCAAGCAAGATGGCCTAGTGATGGATCCATATGATATGAAGAGAAAAATCGGCTAAGTCCCAGATTGGGTCTGTCAGACATACACTTTCAAGTTACCACACAAGCAAGCAAGATGGCCTAGTGATTGATCCATATGATATGAAGAGAAAAATCGGCTAAGTCCGAGATTGGGTCTGTCAGATATACACTTCCAAGTTACCACACAAGCCAGCAAGTTACCACATGAAGAGAAAGCCGGCAAAGTCCGGGAATGTTACCACATGAACTGGAAAATGGGCAAAAACCTACCTTCACAGGGAACGTGAATAACTAAGGCTGTAGACATTGGATCGACAAGCCAAAGACTGATATGGAAAGGAAATGAGTAGTACTAGCTTTCCTGAGAGTTGCAGAGCTTAGACTGCATATGAACGGAAGATATTAAGCGTCAAAGTCAGAAAAGTTGCCCGAAGGAACACAAGTTCCAACTTAGAGCATCAATACCGCCTAGACGGTAGGAGGTACGGCCAGGCTGAGGAATAAGAAAATGTTGGCCAACATGTTCCCTAACTATCCCCCGAAGACCGCAAAGCAATCCAACATCAACCAAGAAAGTTATAGCCCGATCAAGGAAACACCTACTTTGCACCGATTTTGCACCAAATACATGTACCAAGCACCGTCGGTTGCATACCTGCAGGGGCTTACCATAGTAGGCCATGGAAGACCGATATACCGAACATAATCACTTTCTATCTCCTCGGGTGTTGGAGGTAGCGCTTTGCGGTACAAGAACGAAAGTTAGACCATATCTTGGTGCATCTTTTTGCCCAAAAACACAAGACCCTATCTACCAAGGCAAGAAAGTTGTGTGGGGACAAAATGTCCAAAAGTGCCCAAAGTGGCACACGTGAACCATATATTCGAGAAAAACACAAGTGTGGGCCCGAGCTAGCGAGTTGAAATGTTCTGACCGTCAGTAGCCCTAGTTGAGGTGCACTTATCATTATATGAGGCCAACGTGCCAGCTAGTCTCTAAAGGGGCGATATGGGTGTTCCAAGGTTTGTACCCAATTGAGGAAAAAACAGGGTAAGGTACGGTGTACCGCGAATAACTCGGGCTATAGATGTCCGATCGATGAGTTTGGCATATGTATGGAAAGGTCTCGACGAGACCTAACTACCCTGAAAGTATGAAGGCAAAGACTTGAATGACCGGGAAGTTATTAAGTGCACAAGTGGTAAAGTTGCACCAAAGTCCATGTTACCCGAAGTGGTACATGAACACCCAATATTCGACCAAAACACAAGTTTAGAGACGAGCTAGCGAGCTACATTGTTCAGACCGTCAGTAGCCCGCATCAAGACACGCATTTCATTATATTGAGCCTAGCCGCTAGCTCGACTCGAAGTCGGTCATATGGTTGGTTGATGGTTTGGACCGACCACGTGGTGTACCAAGGTGATGTACCTTTCATGAATTAAAACTCTGGCTGTATGGCACTGAGCGACAAGCTAAGGTGTGATTTGGAATAGTCTTGAGTGGGACTATTTAGGAAAAATGCGAACAAAAAATCACAAAGTCCTTGGGCGAAGCTATTAGCGAAACATAGAGCAAATTGGTACCAAAAACTATGGAAATGGGACTTGAGTCAAAAATAACCGCAAGTTGGAGAAGAGATAGCAAGCTTGCGTAGAACAATTATATTTGGTGCATGGTATCACCAACAAAAAAGTATATGGGGCCAAGGTGCTGGCTGGCCTCCAAAGTGGAGATATGGGCGATCCAACGTTTGTACCCAAGTACGAACAAGTATGGAAAAAACAGGGTAAGGTACCAAGTACCATTAATAACTTCGGCTGTAGATGGCCGAGCGAGGCATACGGCTCACCGTTGGAAAGGTCTTGGGGAGACCTATCTACCCTGAAAGTTTCATGAGGCTGAGTTGAAAGACCACGGAGATATTAGGTGATGATGGTCCAATTCGGGGACCAAGTCGCAGGAAATGGCACTTGACCAAAATCACGCTTGGAAGGTGAATACCGGCTTACCGGTAAGAGATAGCGACTTGGCGTAGAATATTCATAAGTTGGGCGTGTAAAGACGCAACTTTCATTATATGGGGGCAACCCGGTCAGGGTGCTCCAAGTCGGTCGTTTGGTCGGTTTATGGTTTGGGCCGACCATGTGGTGTACCAAGAAGAGGTACCTTTCATGAATTATAACTCGGTCAGTTTGCCACCGAGCGACAAGTTGCGATGTGATTTGGAATGGTCTTGAGTGGGACTATCAAGCAAAAATACAAATAGAAAATCAGCTTGTCCATGGCCGAAGCTATTAGTGAAACATATAGCAAAATGGGTCCAAAAACGAATGAAATGGGACTTGGACCAAGAATAACGGCAAGTTGGAGAAGAGATAGCAAGTTGACGTAGAACATTTATATTTTGGGCATAGTATGACCAACAAAAAAGTATTTGGGGCCAAGGTGCTGGCTGGCCTCCAAAGTGGAGATATGGGCGATACAAAGTTTGTACCCAAGTACGAACAAGTATGGAAAAAACAGGGTAAGGTACCAAGTACCATTAATAACTTCGGCTGTATATGGCCGAGCGAGGCAAACGGCTCACCGTTGGAAAGGTCTCGGGGAGACCTATCTACCCTGAAAGTTTCATGAGGCTGAGTTGAAAGACCACGGAGATATTAGGTGATGATGGTCGTATTCGGGGACCAAGTCGCAGGAAATGGCACTTGACCAAAATCCCCCTTGGAAGGTGAATACCGGCTTACCGGTAAGAGATAGCGACTTGGCGTAGAATATTCATAAGTTGGGCGTGTAGAGACGCAACTTTCATTATATGGGGCCAACCCGGTCAGGGTGCTCCAAGTCGGTCGTTTGGTCGGTTTATGGTTTGGGCCGACCACGTGGTGTACCAAGTTGAGGTACCTTTCATGAATTATAACTCGGTCAGTTTGCCACCGAGCGACAAGCTGCGGTGTGTTTTGGAATGGTCTTGAGTGGGACTATCAAGGAAAAATACAAATAGAAAATCAGCTTGTCCATGGCCGAAGCTATTAGTGAAACATATAGCAAAATGGGTCCAAAAACGAATGAAATGGGACTTGGACCAAGAATAACGGCAAGTTGGAGAAGAGATAGCAAGTTGGCGTAGAACAATTATATTTGGTGCATGGTATGACCAACAAAAAAGTATATGGGGCCAAGGTGCTGGCTGGCCTCCAAAGTGGAGATATGGGCGATCCAAAGTTTGTACCCAAGTATGGCAAAAACTGGTAGAGGTACCTTTCATGAATTACTGCTCAGGCTGTATGGCACTTAGCGGGACGCTTGGCTCTGGTATGGAATAGTCTTGAGTGGGACTATCAAGGAAAAATACGAACAAAAAATCACCATGTCCACGGACGAAGGTATTAGCGAAACTTAGAGCGAAATTGCGACCAAGTCGCTGGAAATGGCCCTTGGACCAAGTATACCGTCAAGGCGGTACGAGATAGCGAGTTGACGTGGAATATTTATAAGTTTGCCTCCACGAGACGAAAGTTTAGTTATATGGGGCCAACCCGCTCAGGGTTGTCCAAGTCGGTCATATGGCTGATCGAAATTTTCGACCAAGTACTGAGAAAACAGGGTAAGGTACCGTGTACCTCGAATAACTTCGGCTGTAGATGTCCGAGTGAGGCAATCGGCATAGTGTTGGAAAGGTCTTAAGGTGCTTTAAACACCCTGAAAGTATGAGAACGCTATCTTGAAAACTCGTGGAGATATTAAAGAAACATAGGGCCCAAAAGATACCAAGTCGCAGGAAATGGGCCCTCCAAGAACACCCTAAAATCCCAATTACGGCTAAGTTGCAGGCCAGCTAGCGAAGTGAAATGTTCTAGGCATAACTAGAACACGTTAATGCGCAACTTTTTGAATCAGAACTTTTTTCGATATCTGGCCCCCAAAGGGGGGATATGGGCGATCAAAGGATTTTTCCAAGTTTCGGTACTTTTTACGGTATCGCTCATAGCTCCAGCTGTATGCAAGCAAATGACAATCTAAGACATGATTTGGAAAGGTATTGAGCAGTACTAACTTACGTTAGAACACAGCGAAGCGCTATCGGTTCATGGCAAGGCCGATATAAGCAGTCAAAGATGAAAAATGTTGACAAAATGAACAAAAATTACCTTGGTACGCGAATAGCGGCCAGGGATGAAGAGGTACGAAGGTGGTGTAGAAGAATTATAATTAGGGCTTGGTACGCTCTAAAAGTTTGCCGAAGACCGCAAAGCGCTCAGACCCATAGAAAGTGGCCATTTGGGCCGAACAGTGCGTGCAAAGAGGTGAAAATGCAAAAATTGCACTTTGGGGGGCGATTTGCGGGGGGAAGGAGGGGTCGGAGGGCAAAATGTCCCTTGACCAAAAAGTCTTATCTCGTCGAGATCTACAACATTGCCGAAGACCGCAAAGCGCTAGCTCGCAATCGAAAAATCGAGAATTTGAAAATTTTCTAAGTCTTGGGCTCCCTAAGGAAAAGTTTCAAAAATCACGTTTGTCCCCAATTTTGAAGGGGAAGGAGTCGGTTCCGGGGCATGGTGTCTTCGGCAAAAAGTCTTATCTTTTTGCGTACTTTCGACTAGTTCAATAAAAATTTTTGACCCAAAATTTGTTCGGCGGACCCCTAGGTCGAAAAACCCGAAAAAAGTCGAAAAAAGTCGAAAATGTCGAAAAATGAGAAAACCTCATATTCGGACTCTACACGAGCCCCAGATATTGAAAAGTGAAATCCGCGGTCGATTTGGAACAAAAAATTGACCTAGGCAAAGTTGTATGGAGGTAGGGACCCCTGAGAAAAAAGTTTGGTCCCGAGGCTCCTTGGACCACCAAGTCCCTAGGTCGGACCAAAATCGGAAAAAATCCGACCAAAGTCGAAAGTGTCGAAAATTTTAAAAAACCCCTTTTGGGGCCCTATGGCCTCCCTAGATAATGAAAAGTGAGGTCCGCGGCCGATCCGGAAGAAAAACTTGACCTAGGCAAACTTGTATGACGGTGGGGACCCAAAAAAATTTCGATGAGTGTAGTTTAGACAGGCCGGAAAATGTATCGGTGGTCCGTATCAAGGGACGTCTTTTAGTTCTACGGGGTGGTGGTCGTCGAACAAAGTCGCCTAGGTCGACCACCAGAAAGACCAGTCGTGTTGTAATGGATGTTTTGGCCACTTTGCTAGGGAAACCTAGTAGGTCGAAGCAAATTTGGGGTTCGAGATGAGTTGGTGAAAGTTGGTCCAACCTAGGTGTGCTTGGTGGAGGTTGACCATGAAAGTAGAGCATGATAGGAATGACCATAACTTTGGTTCTAGATGTCGGATCGGTACACTTGAGGCAGTTTTGGAAAGGTGAAGGCCTGCTCTAGCTATGTTTCCTACCAAGCTGAGCGCCTACTAGTGACCCGGAGGAGGTATTAAGGGTCAAAGGCAAAAAGGGGTACCCTAAAGTGCATGTGACCAAGAAAATGGGAAAAACGGTATCGCCTATAGCTCAGGCTGTATGGCTCGGATCGGAAAGCTTGGATATGCGTTGGAAAGGTCTTGACGAGCGCTAGCTATGTGTCCTACCAAGCGAAGCGCTAGGTGTTGAGCAAGTCGGTCATATTAGAGGGCAAAGGTGAAAAATGGTGGTTTAGAGGCGAAAATTCACCTTATGATCGAAAATAGCGGGCGAACGATAAGAGCTACGAACACGGCGTAGAACAATCATAAGTACGTTACCACAAGACCTAACTTTGGCCAATATAGAGCGAGAAGATCGGAGGTACCCATCAGGGTGATATGGCTGGTTCAAAGTTGGACCAAAACGAGACTTGAGAAATGGGTTGAAACACGGTATCGCGAATAACTCAGGCTGTATGGAACGGATCGACAAGCTAAGATCAGTGTTGGAAAGGTCGAACCGAGCGCTAACTATAATCCCAAACAACCGAAGCGCTAAGTGTTGAGCAAAACTGAGTTATTAAGCGACAAAGTGGAAAAATAATACCAAAATTTCCAAAAATCACACAAGACCAAGAATACCGAGCAGGCGGTAAGAGATAGCGGGTTGACGTAGAATACTTATAAGTTTGCCTCTACGAGACCTAAAAGTCGTCCATAGACAGCGAGAAGATCGGACCACTCTGGAAGGGTGATACGAGTGGTCAAAAATTGGCAAAAATGAAACATGGCTAAAATGGATTTGACTTGTGCACCGTATAGCTCCGGCTGTATGGCATGGATTGTTAAGCTAGGATATGTTTTGGAAAGGTAACACCCAGCGCTAGATACGACTAGAAGAAAGCAAAGCGCTAACTAGCATGATTTGGAAGTTATTAAGTGTCAAAGTCGAAAAATGTTACCAAAATTGAAACTCGAGTACATTGGGCCAAAAAGTACAAGTTGTGAAATTTGGACTTACGAGTAAAATACCGAGCAGGCGGTAAGAGATAGAGACTTGGTGTAGAACAATTATAAGTTCGGCATGTTATAACCTATATTTGGCCCGAACATAGTGTCGAGATCGGTGGTACCCAAAAGGGTGGTACAGGTGTTAGATGGTTTTCCCAGAGCATAAGCTCCACATGATATGGAAAACGGGAAACATCATAACTTCGGCTGTATGGCATGGAATGGAACGAACAAGGTATCGATGGAAAGAGAAAAGGTAGCGCTAACTATTATTTTCTACCAAGCAAAGCGCTAGCATGTGACCGTTCGGGTGTTATTGTGAGTCAAAGTCAGAAATTGTTACCACGAGAGGCGAAAATCCGACTAAGTCCATGAATACCGGGCTGGCGGTAAGAGATACGGCTTGGCCGTAGAACATTTATAAGTTGGCCAATACAAGACCTAAGTTTCGTCCATAGACGACAAGAAGATCGAAGATACGTGAAGGTGAGATATGGGCGTCCCAAAGTGGGCCTTTGAAAAAGTGACAAACTTCCCTTATAACAGCATACACCAAATATCTCTGGCTCTATGGCACCGAATAAGAAGTTGAGGTCAGCGATAGAAAGGTGATAGTCAGCGCTAAATATCATACGAACAGAGTGAAGCGCTAAAGGGAAAGGATCTTGGTGATATAAGGTGACAAAGTCGAGAAAAGTTGCCTCAAAATCATGAAAAATGTGAAAAAATGGCTAAGTCCCGGGTGCCTTAAGGGCAGGTTAATCGAATGTACCGAGCTGGCGGTACGAGATAGAGACTTGGTGTAGAACAATTATATGTTTGGCATGGCAAGACCTACATTCGGTCAATACAAAGTGAGAAGATCAAAGCTACCCGCAAGGGTGATATTGGTGTCCAAAGGAAAAAAGCACTAAGTCAAGAAGTCAGTATGCGATGAAACACGGACCAAGAGTACCAAGCAGTGGGTACAAGTTAGAGCCTTAATGGTTCAAGATAGAGACTTGGTGTAGAAATATTATAAGTTTGACATAGCAAGACCTACATTTGGTCAATACAAGGTGCGAAGATCAAAGATACCCGTAAGGGTGATATTGGTGTCCAAAGGTAAAAAGCACTATGTCTTGGGAAACTTATATGAAGGAAAGGACCCTTATGGGTCATATGGAATTGATCGAAAAATCGGCTAAGTCCCAAAATCGGGATGTCAGAACTACACTCAAATGTTACCACATCAAGCAAGGCAAACTTATATGAAGCAAAGGACCCTGATGGGTCATATGGTATTTTACGAAAAATCGGCTAAGTCCCAAAATGATGATGTCAGAACTACACTCAAAGGTTACCACACCAAGCAAGGCAAACTTATATGAAGGCAAGGACCCTGATGGGTCATATGGTATGGATCGAAAAATCGGCTAAGTCCCAAAATGAGGATGTCAGAACTACACTCAAATGTTACCACACCAAGCAAGGCAAACTTATATGAAGCAAAGGACCCTGATGGGTCATATGGTATTTTACGAAAAATCGGCTAAGTCCCAAAATGGGGATGTCAGAACTACACTCAAATGTTACCACACCAAGCAAGGCAAACTTATATGAAGCAAAGGACCCTGATGGGTCATATGGTATTGGTCGAAAAATCGGCTAAGTCCCAAAATGGGGATGTCAGAACTACACTCATGTGTTACCACACCAAGCAAGGCAAACTTATATGAAGCAAAGGACCCTGATGGGTCATATGGTATTTTACGAAAAATCGGCTAAGTCCCAAAATGGTGATGTCAGAACTACACTAAAATGTTACCACACCAAGCAAGGCAAACTTATATGAAGGCAAGGACCCTGATGGGTCATATGGTATTTTACGAAAAATCGGCTAAGTCCCAAAATGGGGATGTCAGAACTACACTCAAATGTTACCACACCAAGCAAGGCAAACTTATATGAAGCAAAGGACCCTGATGGGTCATATGGTATTTTACGAAAAATCGGCTAAGTCCCAAAATGGGGATGTCAGAACTACACTCAAATGTTACCACACCAAGCAAGGCAAACTTATATGAAGCAAAGGACCCTGATGGGTCATATGGTATTTTACGAAAAATCGGCTAAGTCCCAAAATGGTGATGTCAGAACTACACTCAAATGTTACCACACCAAGCAAGGCAAACTTATATGAAGCAAAGGACCCTGATGGGTCATATGGTATTTTACGAAAAATCGGCTAAGTCCCAAAATGATGATGTCAGAACTACACTCAAATGTTACCACACCAAGCAAGGCAAACTTATATGAAGCAAAGGACCCTGATGGGTCATATGGTATTGATCGAAAAATCGGCTAAGTCCCAAAATGGGGATGTCAGAACTACACTCAAATGTTACCACACCAAGCAAGGCAAACTTATATGAAGCAAAGGACCCTGATGGGTCATATGGTATTTTACGAAAAATCGGCTAAGTCCCAAAATGGGGATGTCAGAACTACACTCAAATGTTACCACACCAAGCAAGGCAAACTTATATGAAGCAAAGGACCCTGATGGGTCATATGGTATTTTACGAAAAATCGGCTAAGTCCCAAAATGGGGATGTCAGAACTACACTCAAATGTTACCACACCAAGCAAGGCAAACTTATATGAAGCAAAGGACCCTGATGGGTCATATGGTATTTTACGAAAAATCGGCTAAGTCCCAAAATGGGGATGTCAGAACTACACTCAAATGTTACCACACCAAGCAAGGCAAACTTATATGAAGCAAAGGACCCTGATGGGTCATATGGTATGGATCGAAAAATCGGCTAAGTCCCAAAATGGGGATGTCAGAACTACACTCAAATGTTACCACACCAAGCAAGGCAAACTTATATGAAGCAAAGGACCCTGATGGGTCATATGGTATTTTACGAAAAATCGGCTAAGTCCCAAAATGGGGATGTCAGAACTACACTCAAATGTTACCACACCAAGCAAGGCAAACTTATATGAAGGAAAGGACCCTGATGGGTCATATGGTATTTTACGAAAAATCGGCTAAGTCCCAAAATGGGGATGTCAGAACTACACTCAAATGTTACCACACCAAGCAAGGCAAACTTATATGAAGGAAAGGACCCTGATGGGTCATATGGTATTTTACGAAAAATCGGCTAAGTCCCAAAATGGGGATGTCAGAACTACACTCAAATGTTACCACACCAAGCAAGGCAAACTTATATGAAGGAAAGGACCCTGATGGGTCATATGGTATTTTACGAAAAATCGGCTAAGTCCCAAAATGGGGATGTCAGAACTACACTCAAATGTTACCACACCAAGCAAGGCAAACTTATATGAAGGAAAGGACCCTGATGGGTCATATGGTATTTTACGAAAAATCGGCTAAGTCCCAAAATGGGGATGTCAGAACTACACTCAAATGTTACCACACCAAGCAAGGCAAACTTATATGAAGGAAAGGACCCTGATGGGTCATATGGTATTTTACGAAAAATCGGCTAAGTCCCAAAATGGGGATGTCAGAACTACACTCAAATGTTACCACACCAAGCAAGGCAAACTTATATGAAGGAAAGGACCCTGATGGGTCATATGGTATTTTACGAAAAATCGGCTAAGTCCCAAAATGGGGATGTCAGAACTACACTCAAATGTTACCACACCAAGCAAGGCAAACTTATATGAAGGAAAGGACCCTGATGGGTCATATGGTATTTTACGAAAAATCGGCTAAGTCCCAAAATGGGGATGTCAGAACTACACTCAAATGTTACCACACCAAGCAAGGCAAACTTATATGAAGGAAAGGACCCTGATGGGTCATATGGTATTTTACGAAAAATCGGCTAAGTCCCAAAATGGGGATGTCAGAACTACACTCAAATGTTACCACACCAAGCAAGGCAAACTTATATGAAGGAAAGGACCCTGATGGGTCATATGGTATGGATCGAAAAATCGGCTAAGTCCCAAAATGGGGATGTCAGAACTACACTCAAATGTTACCACACCAAGCAAGGCAAACTTATATGAAGGCAAGGAAACTGATGGGTCATATGGTATTTTACGAAAAATCGGCTAAGTCCCAAAATGGGGATGTCAGAACTACACTCAAATGTTACCACACCAAGCAAGGCAAACTTATATGAAGCAAAGAACCCTGATGGGTCATATGGTATTGATTGAAAAATCGGCTAAGTCCCAAAACGGGGATGTCAGAACTACACTCAAATGTTACCACACCAAGCAAGGCAAACTTATATGAAGCAAAGGACCCATATGGGTCATATGGTATTTTACGAAAAATCGGCTAAGTCCCAAAATGATGATGTCAGAACTACACTCAAATGTTACCACACCAAGCAAGGCAAACTTATATGAAGCAAAGGACCCTGATGGGTCATATGGTATTTTACGAAAAATCGGCTAAGTCCCAAAATGGGGATGTCAGAACTACACTCAAATGTTACCACACCAAGCAAGGCAAACTTATATGAAGCAAAGGACCCTGATGGGTCATATGGTATTTTACGAAAAATCGGCTAAGTCCCAAAATGGGGATGTCAGAACTACACTCAAATGTTACCACACCAAGCAAGGCAAACTACCTAGGTGAACCCTAGCAAGAAACACGGACCAAGTCAGATGGCCTAAGTCAAGAGTGCAAGTGACCTAGGCAAAGTTGTATGACGGTGAACACCCTGAAAAATCTGGTTAGTGTAGTTTAGACAGGGGAGGTTTCTGGGTCGGCTGAACCTCCTTATTTTGGGTTTTGACCTCCTCAAGAAGCTACACCTAGGCAAACTGCCTAGGGTGAAAGTGCGAAGACCAATCGAATAGTAAGACAAGTTTTGACCGATCGCCCTAGGCAAGCTTGTATGAAGAAAGGGACCCTATGGGTCATATGGAAATACATGAAAAATCGGCTAAGTCCCAAAATTGGGATGTCTGAACTACACTAAAAAGTTACCACATCAAGCAAGGCAAAGTACCTAGGTGAACCCTAGCAAGAAACACGGACCAAGTCAGATGACCTAAGTCAAGAGAACAAGTGACCTAGGCAAAGTTGTATGACGGTGAGGACCCTGAAAAATCTGGTTAGTGTAGTTTAGACAGGGGAGGTTTTTGGGTCGGCTGAACCTCCTTATTTTGGGTTTTGACCTCCTCAAGAAGCTACACCTAGGCAAACTGCCTAGGGTGAAAGTGCGAAGACCAATCGAATAGTAAGACAAGTTTTGACCGATCGCCCTAGGCAAGCTTGTATGAAGAAAGGGACCCTATGGGTCATATGGAAATACATGAAAAATCGGCTAAGTCCCAAAATTGGGATGTCTGAACTACACTAAAAAGTTACCACATCAAGCAAGGCAAAGTACCTAGGTGAACCCTAGGAAGAAACACGGACCAAGTCAGATGGCCTAAGTCAAGAGTACAAGTGACCTAGGCAAAGTTGTATGGCGCTGAGGACCCTGAAAAATCGGGTTAGTGTAGTTCAGACAGGGGAGGTTTCTGGGTCGGCTGAACCTCCTTATTTCGGGTTTTGGCCTCCTCAAGAAGACAGACCTAGGCAAACTGCCTAGGGTGAAAGTGCGAAGACCAATCGAATAGTAAGACAAGTTTTGACCGATCGCCCTAGGCAAGCTTGTATGAAGAAAGGGACCCTATGGGTCATATGGAAATACATGAAAAATCGGCTAAGTCCCAAAATTGGGATGTCTGAACTACACTAAAAAGTTACCACATCAAGCAAGGCAAAGTACCTAGGTGAACCCTAGGAAGAAACACGGACCAAGTCAGATGGCCTAAGTCAAGAGTACAAGTGACCTAGGCAAAGTTGTATGGCGCTGAGGACCCTGAAAAATCGGGTTAGTGTAGTTCAGACAGGGGAGGTTTCTGGGTCGGCTGAACCTCCTTATTTCGGGTTTTGGCCTCCTCAAGAAGACAGACCTAGGCAAAGTGCCTAGGGTGAAAGTGCGAAGACCAATCGAATAGTAAGACAAGTTTTGACCGATCGCCCTAGGCAAGCTTGTATGAAGAAAGGGACCCTATGGGTCATATGGAAATATACGAAAAATCGGCTAAGTCCCGAAATTGGGATGTCTGAACTACACTAAAAAGTTACCACATCAAGCAAGGCAAAGTACCTAGGTGAACCCTAGGAAGAAACACGGACCAAGTCAGATGGCCTAAGTCAAGAGTACAAGTGACCTAGGCAAAGTTGTATGGCGCTAAGGACCATGAAAAATCGGGTTAGTGTAGTTAAGACAGGGGAGGTTTCAGGGTCGGCTGGACCTCCTTATTTCGGGTTTTGGCCTCCTCAAGAAGACAGACCTAGGCGAACTGCCTAGGGTGAAAGTGCGAAGACCAATCGAATAGTAAGACAAGTTTTGACCGATCGCCCTAGGCAAGCTTGTATGAAGAAAGGGACCCTATGGGTCATATGGAAATACATGACAAATCGGCTAAGTCCCAAAATAAGGATGTCTGAACTACACTAAAAAGTTACCACATCAAGCAAGGCAAAGTACCTAGGTGAACCCTAGGAAGAAACACGGACCAAGTCGGATGGCCTAAGTCAAGAGTACAAGTGACCTAGGCAAAGTTGTATGGCGCTGAGGACCCTGAAAAATCGGGTTAGTGTAGTTCAGACAGGGGAGGTTTCAGGGTCGGCCGAACCTCCTTATTTCGGGTTTTGGCCTCCTCAAGAAGACAGACCTAGGCGAACTGCCTAGGGTGAAAGTGCGAAGACCAATCGAATAGTAAGACAAGTTTTGACCGATCGCCCTAGGCAAGCTTGTATGAAGAAAGGGACCCTATGGGTCATATGGAAATATACGAAAAATCGGCTAAGTCCCAAAATTGGGATGTCAGAACTACACTATAAAGTTACCACATTAGCAAGGCAGACTTGTATGAAGAACGGGACCCTGGTGAAAGTAGCAAATATCCCAAACCGAACATGAATATTATACACACAAGAGTACGAACATAAAGGAACACGGACCAAGCGTACCGAGAGAATCGGTACTATAGAACCCTCGTGGTTCTACACAAAGACTTTATGTTAGGGGTTCAAGCCCCATAGTACTCAAACGGTGACAGTAGCAAATATCCCAAAACGAACGTGAATCTTATTCACAAGAGTACGAACATAAAGGAACACGGACCAAGCGTACCGAGAGAATCGGTACTATAGAGCCCTCGTGGTTCTACACAAAGACTTTATGTTCGGGGTTCACACCCCAAATCGAACGTGGAATTTACTTTCTGATGGTCATGCGGTCGTCCAAAGGGGTCTAGTATCCTGGGATGACAAGCATCACGGGCACAGCTCGTATCAAAACAGTCGAAGAGGCCCGCGAAAGCTTGCTTTCCATGGCTATGCGATGCACAAATTGAGTTTACTCACCGTAGTATAAAACGAACGAACCGAACCTATCCGAGTAGGGATAATGGGCGCAGTAACATACTTCTGTGACCCAGCGAGAGTTGAACGAGGTGACATGAACTGTCAGTGGCTTATATCAGATGGGATACATACATGAGATTGCTTTCAAATCTACACTCGAAAACCTAACCAAGTAAAAGCGAACGTGGGAAGGATTCGAAACCGGTCACGAAATCTTAAGCTGGAAAGAGTCATCACTATGGATACATATTATGCGAAACCAATCAAGTGCTCAGTACTGATCCAAAACCTAAGAGCACTAGTGAACACCTTATTCTCACCCTAGTTCACATCCAAGTGATCGACCACGTGTGTGAAGCAAAGACCAATCGAATTCCTCAATGAACCGAACACTATGAACAAATGGCCAAAAACGTTATAACTATCCAAACATCCTACTATCTAACGAAAGTCATCACGATGGAACCATACCATGATCTATAACCTATAGCGCTCACCATATTCCTACCCAGAGTGCAAGTGAACAGATTGCCCACCCGTACCCAGTTCACAACCACGTGATCGACTAACATACCGAGGTTACCACAAGTCAAAGTTATACGTTTACAAGCGCAAGACCAATCGAAAACCCCGAAAGCAATCTCGACCCAAAATGTATTATCCGTGAGTGTAGTCGAGTCTCGTACTCGTCATCTGTAATCGTCGGATAGAATATCCAGTACACGGTTGTCTTTCCAAATGAAATCTACATACAGAACTCGCTCTTGGCAAATGGGTGGCAATGGCGCAATCAGGAGCGAGTTCCCGTCCGGGTGCCAAGTGATTGGCAAATGTCTGGGGGAAAGCAACCATATATTGATTTGTCTGTTAGTGTACTGGGTGTTTGAGGTATGTAGTATCCACGCTTGGTTGGGTGTGTCAGAGGACCATGGATGCGTTCACAACCCCAATTGGGGTACATCGGGAATGATTTTGTGGAACCGATGTGCCCGGCACACACTAAGTTTTGTTGCAAGTTAATAGTGTGCCATGTCCGGGGGGGTTGTGATTAAACTCTGGTGAATTGCGTACTGTGGTGATTGGGGTATGAAAGCCCCGCAGTTGCAATGATCGGACGCGCCTAGCGTGTCCTTTAGTTGATGGTAGGGAAATGAAGGCCCTTGTCAGCTCACCTAAGTATTCATGGAAGTTTGGCATAAGGTCGCTGTGGTAGGGGTATGAAGGCCCCGTCAGCGCATGCACAATCGGGCGCACGTGCGCTTAGCGGAGTCGAATGCCGCTCAAGTGCCTGTCCGGTGCATCGGGTGTGTGTGATACGAGGGCAATGAGGTTCGCACGGGGGCTCGCCTCCCGTGTGCTACCGGACTTGACAACATATAGAACGTGGTGTTTGCTCCTCCGGGTGCAATGGGACAATGAACATTCGAACGCAAAGTCGGAATTCTGGTTGATCCTACCAGTAATATACGCTCGTCTCAAAGGTTAAGCCATGCATGTCTAAGTACAAACAGATTTAATGTGAAACCGCATAAGGCTCAGTATAACAGCTATAATTTACGAGATCATCAACCTAGTTACTTGGATAACTGTGGAAAATCTAGAGCTAATACATGCAACATGCCAGGACCCTCGCGGGAACTGGTGCACTTATTAGTCAAACCAATCGCGGGTTCTCCGTGTCATTGAGTTGAAGTCTGGATAATGATGCTGATCGTATGGTCTCGCACCGACGACAGATCTCGCAAATATCTGCCCTATCAACTATGGATGGTAGTATAGAGGACTACCATGGTTGCAACGGGTAACGGGGAATCAGGGTTCGATTCCGGAGAGGGAGCCTGAGAAATGGCTACCACATCCAAGGAAGGCAGCAGGCGCGTAAATTACCCAATCCCGGGACGGGGAGGTAGTGACGAGAAATAACAATATGAAACTCTTTAATGATGTTTCATAATTGGAATGAGTAGAGCATAAATCCTTCTACGAGGATCAAGTGGAGGGCAAGTCTGGTGCCAGCAGCCGCGGTAATTCCAGCTCCACTAGCGTATATTAAAATTGTTGCGGTTAAAACGTTCGAAGTTGATACTTGTCCAACACAGTCCGGCTCCGCCGACCCGGTCAACCCGTGGTCGGTGGGCCAAGTCGGAATCTGGTTGCGACTCAATGGTGTGGTAGGGCACCAAGTCTGTGTCATGGTGTGCCCTTCAACGGGTGCAAGTGTAACATAGAGCTCGACCGCTCACGTTTACCTTGAACAAATTAGAGTGCTTAAAGCAGGGTGCCCAAACGCCCTAGAATAATCTTGCATGGAATAATGGAATACGACCTTGGTCTAATCTTTCATTGGTTTGTACTCAGACCGGAGGTAATGATTAACAGAAGTAGTTGGGGACACTAGTATTACGGCGCGAGAGGTGAAATTCGTAGACCGTCGTAAGACTAACTAAAGCGAAGGCATTTGTCAAGGATGCTTTCTTTAATCAAGAACGAAAGTTAGAGGATCGAAGGCGATTAGATACCGCCCTAGTTCTAACCGTAAACGATGCCAACTAGCAATTGGGAGACGCTACAACCAGGTGCTCTCAGTAGCTTCCGGGAAACCAAAGTCAGGTTCCGGGGGAAGTATGGTTGCAAAGTTGAAACTTAAAGGAATTGACGGAAGGGCACCACAATGAAATGGAGCTTGCGGTTCAATTTGACTCAACACGGGAAAACTTACCAGGTCCGAACTTATGGAGGTGAGACAGATTAATAGCTCTTTCTCAAATTTA
Source organism: Anopheles coustani (assembly GCF_943734705.1). Taxonomy (NCBI): domain Eukaryota; kingdom Metazoa; phylum Arthropoda; class Insecta; order Diptera; family Culicidae; genus Anopheles; species Anopheles coustani. Next base: position 76,043 of record NW_026525130.1, on the reverse strand, counting down.
AGGGTAGTGGTGCATGGCCGTTCTTAGTTCGTGGATTGATTTGTCTGGTTAATTCCGATAACGAACGTGACTCACATATGCTAACTAGAACGCAGTCAGCGTTAATGCGTCGATGCCGATTGGAACGGGTTAGGACCTTTCGGTGGAGTATGACCTGACACCTTCGCTGTTCGTGTGCGCAAGTGCACTTACGGTACGCTGCTTAGCAGGACAATTTGTGTTTAGCAAAATGAGATCGAGCGATAACAGGTCCGTGATGCCCTTAGATGTTCTGGGCTACACGCGTGCTACAATGTGGGTAGCAGCGTGTCTCCTATTCCGAGAGGAACGGGAAATCACTCAAATACTCACTTAGTAGGGATTATGGATTGCAATGGTCCATATGAACTCGGAACTTCTAGTAAGTGCTGGTCATCAGCCAGCGTTGAATACGTCCCTGCCCTTTGTACACACCGCCCGTCGCTACTACCGATGGATTATTTAGTGAGGTCTTTGGAGATGATCGTTCGCTGGATCCTCGTGAACCGCGTCTGCTTTATCGAAGTTGACCGAACTTGATGATTTAGAGGAAGTAAAAGTCGTAACAAGGTTTCCGTAGGTGAACCTGCGGAAGGATCATTAGTGGCCAAGTGATCCTTCCAGAAGTCCGAACCTGCGGGTTGAGACTTCGGCACAAGTTGCCATATGATAATTGACGAAACACTATAGAAGTCCGAACCTGCGGGTTGAGACTTCGGCACAAGTTGCCATATGATAATTGACGAAACACTATAGAAGTCCGAACCTGCGGGTTGAGACTTCGGCACAAGTTGCCTTATACATGACTTCGAACAAATACACAAGTCCGAACCTGCGGGTTGAGACTTAGGCACAAGTTGCCTTATACATGACTTCGAACAAATACACAAGTCCGAACTTGCGGGTTGAGACTTAGGCACAAGTTGCCTTATACATACATTGGCCAAATAAACAGAAGTCCGAACCTGCGGGTTGAGACTTAGGCACAAGTTGCCATATTATATTCGATCAAACACTAAGTAGTCCGAACCTGCGGGTTGAGACTCAAGACCGTAACAAGATGTCACTATACAAGTCCGAACCTAAGGGTTGAGACTTAATGCGATCTAGATACCAAGTTGACATCCAATACCTGTTGAGCAAAACCAAAGATTCCCTGTTCTCGAATGAATACACTATATAACAGGGAATCATGAAGAAATCAAGCAAGCGTGAAACAAAGTCATCACTTGGGCATGCTCGATAGCCAACCACATGACCTTAACCTAAGAGAGCATGCAAACCACATGATACCTATAAACGATTAACCCGCCCTAGTTCAATCGTTCACCAAGTGATGACTTCAGTATGGCTAAGAGAAAAACTTTTAAATGGGAAAAACTCTAAGTCCGAACCTCCGGGTTGAGACTTCCGCGTCGGAGGTGGGCGCACCTCCTATCCGAAAGATGGTGAATCAGGGGTGTTCGATCAGCAATGGTCGGATGCCCCGTCGTAGTCCAACTATGACAATCAAAGTCAAGACCTCCGGGTTGAGACTTTCCGCGAGTACAAGCATAAAGGAACACGGACCAAGCCGTACCGAGAGAATCGGTACTAGAGCCCTCGTGGTTCTACATTGAGAGAGCCCTCGTGGTTCTCATTAGGGGCTTTATGCAAGTCGTACTCAATACTGTGGTGTGAAGTATAAAGTATAGTCTTCGCCTGGTCCACGCTGCTTCGGCGGTCCTGGGTAAGATAGTTCATTCTAGCTTGCCCTATAGTGGAATGAGGACACTTAATGCTTCGTCTTTTAGCGGCGGCTAGACTCCTCCTCACGGGGAACGAGTTGACGCACACAGCGGCGGCTTACGCACTATGGCAATCATGGATGCCTGAAGATTCCGTGAAGTTCTCCCCTGGTCCACGCTGCCTCGGCAGTCCTGGGTAAAATGGAATATTTCCAGCTTGCCCTATAGTGGAAGAGGACTATCCAACAATACAAAGTCAAGACCTCCGGGTTGAGACTTTCCGCGTCGGTGGTGTCGCGCACCGCCTATCCGAAAGATGGTGTAACAGGGGTGTTCGATCAGCAATGGTCGGATGCCCCGTCATAGTCCAACTATGACAACCAAAGTCAAGACCTCCGGGTTGAGACTTTCCGCGTCCGGAGGTACGCGTACCGCCTACCCGAAAGATGGTGTGCTTCTGGGGTATTCGATGAGTCGGATACCCCGTCGTAGTCCAACTATGACAATCAAAGTCAAGACCTCCGGGTTGAGACTTCCGCGTCCGGAGGTACGCGTACCGCCTACCCGAAAGATGGTGTGCTTCTGGGGTATTCGATGAGTCGGATACCCCGTCGTAGTCCAACTATGACAATCAAAGTCAAGACCTCCGGGTTGAGACTTCCGCGTCCGGAGGTACGCGTACCGCCTACCCGAAAGATGGTGAATCAGGGGTGTTCGATCAGCAATGGTCGGATGCCCCGTCGTAGTCCAACTATGACAATCAAAGTCAAGACCTCCGGGTTGAGACTTTCTAAGAGTACAAGCATAAAGGAACACGGACCAAGCCGTACCGAGAGAATCGGTACTAGAGCCCTTGTGGTTCTACATTGAGAGAGCCCTCGTGGTTCTCATTAGGGGCTTTATGCAAGAAGTACTCAATACTGTGGTGTGAAGTATAAAGTATAGAGTCCTCCACTGGTCCACGCTGCTCCGGCGGTCCTGGGTAAGATAGTTCATTCTAGCTTGCCCTATGTGGAAGAGGACTCAATACCCTACCTGTTGAGCTTGAAACAAAGTCATCACTTGGGCATGCTCATATTGCCATACACAATTACATTATATTCGAATGAGCATGCAAGCGACCCTATATAGACCGAACCAAAACGATAGATACCGCCGTAGTTCACCCCCACCAAGTGATGACTTCAGTATGGCTAGTGTGTGAAGTATAAAGTATAGTCCTCCCCTGGTCCACACTGCTTCGGCGGTCCTGGGTAAGATAGTTAGTTCTAGCTTGCCCTATGTGGAAGAGGACACAATACTTAATACTTAGAGTACAAGCATAAAGGAACACGGACCAAGCCGTACCGAGAGAATCGGTACTAGAGCCCTCGCGGTTCTACATTGTGAGCCCTCGTGGTTCAAACTAGATACTTTATGCAAGGCGTACTCAAAACTGTGGTGTGAAGTATAAAGTATAGTCCTCATCTGGTCCACGCTGCTTCGGCGGTCCTGGGTAAGATAGTTAATTCTAGCTTGCCCTATGTGGAAGAGGACACAATACTTAATACTGTGGTGTAATGGACATGGTATAGTCCTCCACTGGTCCACGCTGCTCCGGCGGTCCTGGGTAAGATAGTTCATTCTAGCTTGCCCTATGTGGAAGAGGACTCAATACCCTACCTGTTGAGCTTGAAACAAAGTCATCACTTGGGCATGCTCATATTGCCATACAATATTCCATTATCTACTAATGAGCATGCAGCTATATGATTATAACCTGTAAACGATTACCCCGCCGTAGTTCAGCGCTTCAACCAAGTGATGACTTCAGTATGGCTAGTGTGTGAAGTATAAAGTATAGTCCTCCCCTGGTCCACACTGCTTCGGCGGTCCTGGGTAAGATAGTTAGTTCTAGCTTGCCCTATGTGGAAGAGGACACCATACTTAATACTGTGGTGTAATGAACAAAGTATAGTCCTCCACTGGTCCACGCTGCTTTGCAGTCCTGGGTAAGATAGTTAATTCTAGCTTGCCCTATGTGGAAGAGGGCATACAAGACAAAGTATAGTTCTCCCCTGGTCCACGCTGCTTCGGCGGTCCTGGGTAAGATAGTTAATTCTAGCTTGCCCTATGTGGAAGAGAGCATACATGAACCAAGAACGAAGGTTATGATCGAGGAATGATTCGACAACTAACCGATGGTATGAAATGTGAAGAATTCAAGCAAGCACACAATCAAGTCATCACTTGGGCATGCTCGATAGCCAACCTCATGACATTAACCTAGTAGAGCATGCGAAAACCAATATATATGTAAACGATGCCCCTCCCTAGTTCAGCGCTTCAACCAAGTGATGACTTCAGAATGGCTAAATCAAATCGGTTCAAAACATACCATCGGTACCCTATTGAAACACACAAGTCGATATCAAACCTCATGATTGTGTAGTCCTCCACTGGTCCACGCCGCTTCGGCGGTCCTGGGTAAGATAGTTCATTCTAGCTTGCCCTATGTGGAAGAGGGCACATTACTCAATACTGTGGTGTTATGAACAAAGTATAGTCCTCCACTGGTCCACGCTGCTCCGGCGGTCCTGGGTAAGATAGTTCATTCTAGCTTGCCCTATGTGGAAGAGGGCATACAAGACAAAGTATAGTTCTCCCCTGGTCCACGCTGCTTCGGCGGTCCTGGGTAAGATAGTTAATTCTAGCTTGCCCTATGTGGAAGAGAGCATACATGAACCAAGAACGAAGGTTATGATCGAGGAATGATTCGACAACTAACCGATGGTATGAAATGTGAAGAATTCAAGCAAGCACACAATCAAGTCATCACTTGGGCATGCTCGATAGCCAACCTCATGACATTAACCTAGTAGAGCATGCGAAAACCAATATATATGTAAACGATGCCCCTCCCTAGTTCAGCGCTTCAACCAAGTGATGACTTCAGAATGGCTAAATCAAATCGGTTCAAAACATACCATCGGTACCCTATTGAAACACACAAGTCGATATCAAACCTCATGATTGTGTAGTCCTCCACTGGTCCACGCCGCTTCGGCCGTCCTGGGTAAAATGGAACATTCCAGCTTGCCCTATGTGGAAGAGGGCACATTACTCAATACTGTGGTGTGAAGTATAAAGTTCAGTTCTCCCCTGGTCCACGCTGCTTCGGCGGTCCTGGGTAAGATAGTTCATTCTAGCTTGCCCTATGTGGAAGAGGGCATACAAGACAAAGTATAGTTCTCCCCTGGTCCACGCTGCTTCGGCGGTCCTGGGTAAGATAGTTCATTCTAGCTTGCCCTATGTGGAAGAGGGCACATTACTCAATACTGTGGTGTTATGAACAAAGTATAGTCCTCCACTGGTCCACGCTGCTCCGGCGGTCCTGGGTAAGATAGTTCATTCTAGCTTGCCCTATGTGGAAGAGGGCATACAAGACAAAGTATAGTTCTCCCCTGGTCCACGCTGCTTCGGCGGTCCTGGGTAAGATAGTTAATTCTAGCTTGCCCTATGTGGAAGAGAGCATACATGAACCAAGAACGAAGGTTATGATCGAGGAATGATTCGACAACTAACCGATGGTATGAAATGTGAAGAATTCAAGCAAGCACACAATCAAGTCATCACTTGGGCATGCTCGATAGCCAACCTCATGACATTAACCTAGTAGAGCATGCGAAAACCAATATATATGTAAACGATGCCCCTCCCTAGTTCAGCGCTTCAACCAAGTGATGACTTCAGAATGGCTAAATCAAATCGGTTCAAAACATACCATCGGTACCCTATTGAAACACACAAGTCGATATCAAACCTCATGATTGTGTAGTCCTCCACTGGTCCACGCCGCTTCGGCCGTCCTGGGTAAAATGGAACATTCCAGCTTGCCCTATGTGGAAGAGGGCACATTACTCAATACTGTGGTGTTATGAACAAAGTATAGTCCTCCACTGGTCCACGCTGCTTCGGCGGTCCTGGGTAAGATAGTTAGTTCTAGCTTGCCCTATGTGGAAGAGGGCATACAAGACAAAGTATAGTTCTCCCCTGGTCCACGCTGCTTCGGCGGTCCTGGGTAAGATAGTTCATTCTAGCTTGCCCTATGTGGAAGAGGGCACATTACTCAATACTGTGGTGTTATGAACAAAGTATAGTCCTCCACTGGTCCACGCTGCTCCGGCGGTCCTGGGTAAGATAGTTCATTCTAGCTTGCCCTATGTGGAAGAGGGCATACAAGACAAAGTATAGTTCTCCCCTGGTCCACGCTGCTTCGGCGGTCCTGGGTAAGATAGTTAATTCTAGCTTGCCCTATGTGGAAGAGAGCATACATGAACCAAGAACGAAGGTTATGATCGAGGAATGATTCGACAACTAACCGATGGTATGAAATGTGAAGAATTCAAGCAAGCACACAATCAAGTCATCACTTGGGCATGCTCGATAGCCAACCCTATGACATTAACCTAGTAGAGCATGCGAAAACCAATATATATGTAAACGATGCCCCTCCCTAGTTCAGCGCTTCAACCAAGTGATGACTTCAGAATGGCTAAATCAAATCGGTTCAAAACATACCATCGGTACCCTATTGAAACACACAAGTCGATATCAAACCTCATGATTGTGTAGTCCTCCACTGGTCCACGCCGCTTCGGCCGTCCTGGGTAAAATGGAACATTCCAGCTTGCCCTATGTGGAAGAGGGCACATTACTCAATACTGTGGTGTGAAGTATAAAGTTCAGTTCTCCCCTGGTCCACGCTGCTTCGGCGGTCCTGGGTAAGATAGTTCATTCTAGCTTGCCCTATGTGGAAGAGGACACTTCATACTTCGTCTCTAAGCGGCGGCTTGACTCCTCCCTACGGGGAACGGGTTTACGCGCACAGCGGCGGCTTACGCACTATGGCAGTCATGGATGCCTTACGTTTCTATGAAAAGTGTGTTCCTCCCCTGGTCCACGCTGCTTCGGCAGTCCTGGGTAAGATAGTTAGTTCTAGCTTGCCCTATGTGGAAGAGGACACGAAGACTTACTGTGGTGTGAAGCATAAAGTTCAGTTCTCCCCTGGTCCACGCCGCTTCGGCCGTCCTGGGTAAAATGGATTCATCCAGCTTGCCCTATGTGGAATGAGGACACTTTATGTTTCGTCTCTAAGCGGCGGCTTGCTCCTCCCTACGGGGAACGGGTATACGCGCACAGCGGCGGCTTACGTTATGGCAGTCATGGATGCCTTACGTTTCCATGAAAAGTGTGTTCCTCCCCTGGTCCACGCTGCTTCGGCAGTCCTGGGTAAGATAGTTAGTTCTAGCTTGCCCTATGTGGAAGAGGACACGTAGACTTACTGTGGTGTGAAGTATAAGGTTCAGTTCTCCCCTGGTCCACGCCGCTTCGGCCGTCCTGGGTAAAATGGATTCATCCAGCTTGCCCTATGTGGAATGAGGACACTTTATGTTTCGTCTCTAAGCGGCGGCTTGCTCCTCCCTACGGGGAACGGGTATACGCGCACAGCGGCGGCTTACGTTATGGCAGTCATGGATGCCTTACGTTTCCATGAAAAGTGTGTTCCTCCCCTGGTCCACGCTGCTTCGGCAGTCCTGGGTAAGATAGTTAGTTCTAGCTTGCCCTATGTGGAAGAGGACACGTAGACTTACTGTGGTGTGAAGTATAAGGTTCAGTTCTCCCCTGGTCCACGCCGCTTCGGCCGTCCTGGGTAAAATGGATTCATCCAGCTTGCCCTATGTGGAATGAGGACACTTTATGCTTCGTCTCTAAGCGGCGGCTTGCTCCTCCCTACGGGGAACGGGTATACGCGCACAGCGGCGGCTTACGCAAGTTAGTCACCCTCGGCAGTGGATCACTCGGCTCATGGATCGATGAAGACCGCAGCTAACTGCGCGTCATAATGTGAACTGCAGGACACATGAACATTGATAAGTTGAACGCATATTGCACGTCGTGGGAACCTACCATGATGTACAGATGACTGAGCGCTTATATTTGAGAAATGTATCGCATACATTTAACTACGCCGTGACACCCGTCACGAGACGTGCACCATGATGTTAACTAGGGTCGCGACGACCCGCTAGCATTAAAGAACCCGTGGTTTACAATATACTGGCATTGGAATTCGAAGTATTTAGAGCGTCCGTGTTCCCGCGTGAGGCGGAAGTACGAGGAGAAGGCGTGCTTGTGGTGTCTGTGGTGGTGTTTACTGATGTCTAGCTTCAGCTTATTTATTTATTTAAATAGAAGCGAAGATGTCAAAGTAGCGTCGAAGCAGCAGCGGTAGCACAAATGATTCAAGTATGGAAGTTGACCAAAGGAACACAAACAAACTAGCGTATGGGCAATGGAAGGTATCAGTGAGTTAAACCACACGCGGGCTAACAGCCCGTTAACCGAGTCCAACGGTACATATTGGACATTGAAACAAAGTAGTCGCAAGCCAGATGTGACGATAACAACCGCAAGGTACATAAGCCTCAGTTCATGTGTGACAACCCCCTGAATTTAAGCATATTAATAAGGGGAGGAAAAGAAACCAACCGGGATTCCCTGAGTAGCTGCGAGCGAAACGGGAGAAGCTCAGCACGTAGGGGTGGCGGCCAGTCCGTCTATCCGATTCCGTGTACTGGTGCGTCTCACTATCCGTCATCTTAGCGCTTTTCAAGTCCAACTTGAATGTGGCTCAGAACCCATAGAGGGTGATAGGCCCGTAGAACAGCGCCCGTTGGATGATGGACCGAGCGTGCCATGGAGTCGTGTTGCTTGATAGTGCAGCACTAAGTGGGAGGTAAACTCCTTCTAAAGCTA
>NW_026525130.1:35000-62500 GCF_943734705.1 Anopheles coustani | reverse complement strand
TGGTTGAGAACTTGGTGAAGATACCCCTGTCTCCTTGTTCGAGGCCACTTGCATGGTCGCAAGCGTTGTGATACAATGGCCCTACCGGGCAAACACTTTGGGTTCGCAAGGACTTGGAGTGCCGGGACGGGTTGGCGGATCCAACACTCTGGGTACCTCCGGGTACTTGGGGTTGGTTGAGGACTTGGTGAGCAAACACTTGATATACGTTCTTCGGATGTACTTCGGGTGTCACCTGTTGTCCGAGGCCACTTGCATGGTCAACGGTTGAGGTGGTGATGGCGGGTCGGTGCTGTAGGGTGCCGGCCTGTTGGCTGCCTTGGCCGGGTTGGTTGGTTAACACTTGATTGAGCTTGCACCCGAGGGTAATGGCACTTGAAGGTGGGTACCGGCCGGCTGACCTGGTGTGATGGTTGGTTGGTGAACACTTGGCGGTACTTGCACTTGGCTGTGCTTGGACTTGAAGGTGGGATCCGGCTGGCCTAGGCCATTGGTGGTTGGTTGGTTGGTTAGCCCTTAGCTGGGCTGGCTGGCTGGCTGGCCATCGGTGGTGTGGTGTGTTGGGCGGTTGGTGAACACTTGGCGGTACTTGCACTTGGCTGTGCTTGGACTTGAAGGTGGGATCCGGCTGGCCTAGGCCATTGGTGGTTGGTTGGTGGGTTAGCCCTTAGTTGGGCTGGCTGGCTGGCTGGCCATCGGTGGTGTGGTGTGGTGTGGTGTGTGGAGTCGAGCATCGCGCGCCGTTGCCTTCTTCGGAGTGTTGTGGGTACGCAAGTGCTTGCAGTGCAAAGAGGTTGGTGATGGAGTGACATTGCCTTCACCATGGAGTTGCGGGTACTTAGGTACTTGCAACGAGATGGTGGTATGGTGGTGTTGCGTGTGTGGTGTTCGATTAGAAAGATATAATTTCTAAGTCCGGATTAGTGCTGTCAGTGGGGCCGCCGCTAACAGGTCCTGCACGGCCACCGTGGGGCTTGACTTGGCGCTATTCCGGACTTGGGGCGATCACGATGTCCCCGTGCGGGACTTAGAAGATGGAAGAACACAAGTACCCTTATCCCATGACTTGTGAGCGATTGGCATACGTTACCACATGAAGAGAAAAATTGGCTAAGTCCCGGATCCATATTATATGAAGAGAAAAATCGGCTAAGTCCCGGATCCATATTATATGAAGAGAAAAATTGGCTAAGTCCCGGATCCATATTATATGAAGAGAAATATCGGCTAAGTCCAGGATCCATATATAATAACCTAATAATCGGCTAAGTCCCGGATCCATATTATATGAAGAGAAAAATCGGCTAAGTCCAGGATCCATATATAATAACCTAATAATCGGCTAAGTCCAGGATCCATATATAATAACCTAATAACAGGCTAAGTCCAGGATCCATATTATATGAAGAGAAAAATCGGCTAAGTCCGAGATTGGGTCTGTCAGACATACACTTTCAAGATACCACACAAGCAAGCAAGATGGCCTAGTGATGGAACCATATAATATGAAGAGAAAAATCGGCTAAGTCCGAGATTGGGTCTGTCGGAAAAACACTATCAAGTTACCACACAAGCAAGCAAGATGGCCTAATGATGGATCCATATGATATGAAGAGAAAAATCGGCTAAGTCCAGGATCCATATAATATGAAGAGAAAAATCGGCTAAGTCCCAGATTGGGTCTGTCAGAAATACACTTCCAAGTTACCACACAAGCAAGCAAGATGGCCTAGTGATGGATCCATATGATATGAAGAGAAAAATCGGCTAAGTCCAGGATCCATATAATATGAAGAGAAAAATCGGCTAAGTCCCAGATTGGGTCTGTCAGAAATACACTTCCAAGTTACCACACAAGCAAGCAAGATGGCCTAGTGATGGATCCATATAATATGCAGAGAAAAATCGGCTAAGTCCCAGATTGGGTCTGTCAGAAATACACTTCCAAGTTACCACATGAGCAAGCAAGTTACCACATGAAGAGAAAGCCGGCAAAGTCTGGGAATGTTACCACATGAACTGGAAAATGGGCAAAAACCTACCTTCACAGGGAACGTGAATAAGTAAGGCTGTAGACATCGGATCGACAAGCCAAAGACTGATATGGAAAGGAAATGAGTAGTACTAGCTTTCCTGAGAGTTGCAGAGCTTAGACTGCATATGAACGAAAGTTATTAAGCGTCAAAGTCAGAGAAGTTACCCAAAGGAACACAAGTTCCAACTTAGAGCATGTATACCGCCTAGACGGTAAGAGGTACGGCCAGGCTGAGGAATAAGGAAATGTTGGCCAACATGTTCCCTAACTATCCCCCGAAGACCGCAAAGCAATCCAACATCAACCAAGAAAGTTATAGCCCGATCAAGGAAACACCTACTTTGCACCGATATTGCACCAAATACATGTACCAAGCACCTTCGGTTGCATACCTGCAGGGGCTTACCATAGTAGGCCATGGAAGACCGATATACCGAACATAATCACTTTCTATCTCCTCGGGTGTTTGAGATAGCGCTTTGCGGTACAAGAACGAAAGTTAGACTTTATCTTGGTGCATCTTTTTGCCCAAGATCACAAGACCCTATCTACCAAGGCAAGAAAGTTGTGTGGGGACAAAATGTCCAAAAGTGCCCAAAGTGGCACACTTGAACCATATATTCGAGAAAAACACAAGTGTGGGCCCGAGCTAGCAAGTTGAAATGTTCTGACCGTCAGTAGCCCTAGTTGAGGTGCACTTATCATTATATGAGGCCAACGTGCCAGCTAGTCTCTAAAGGGGCGATATGGGTGTTCCAAGGTTTGTACCCAATTGAGGAAAAAACAGGGTAAGGTACGGTGTACCGCGAATAACTCGGGCTATAGATGTCCGATCGATGAGTTTGGCATATGTATGGAAAGGTCTCGACGAGACCTAACTACCCTGAAAGTATGAAGGCAAAGACTTGAATGACCGGGAAGTTATTAAGTGCACAAGTGGTAAAGTTGCACCAAAGTCCATGTTACCCGAAGTGGTACATGAACACCCAATATTCGACCAAAACACAAGTTTAGAGACGAGCTAGCGAGCTACATTGTTCAGACCGTCAGTAGCCCGCATCAAGACACGCATTTCATTATATTGAGCCTAGCCGCTAGCTCGACTCGAAGTCGGTCATATGGTTGGTTGATGGTTTGGACCGACCACGTGGTGTACCAAGGTGATGTACCTTTCATGAATTAAAACTCTGGCTGTATGGCACTGAGCGACAAGCTAAGGTGTGATTTGGAATAGTCTTGAGTGGGACTATTTAGGAAAAATGCGAACAAAAAATCACAAAGTCCTTGGGCGAAGCTATTAGCGAAACATAGAGCAAATTGGTACCAAAAACTATGGAAATGGGACTTGAGTCAAAAATAACCGCAAGTTGGAGAAGAGATAGCAAGCTTGCGTAGAACAATTATATTTGGTGCATGGTATCACCAACAAAAAAGTGTATGGGGCCAAGGTGCTGGCTGGCCTCCAAAGTGGAGATATGGGCGATCCAAAGTTTGTACCCAAGTACGAACAAGTATGGAAAAAACAGGGTAAGGTACCAAGTACCATTAATAACTTCGGCTGTAGATGGCCGAGCGAGGCAAACGGCTCACCGTTGGAAAGGTCTTGGGGAGACCTATCTACCCTGAAAGTTTCATGAGGCTGAGTTGAAAGACCACGGAGATATTAGGTGATGATGGTCCAATTCGGGGACCAAGTCGCAGGAAATGGCGCTTGACCAAAATCACCCTTGGAAGGTGAATACCGGCTTACCGGTAAGAGATAGCGACTTGGCGTAGAATATTCATAAGTTGGGCGTGTAGAGACGCAACTTTTATTATATGGGGCCAACCCGGTCAGGGTGCTCCAAGTCGGTCGTTTGGTTGGTTTATGGTTTTTGCGGACCACGTGGTGTGCCAAGTTGAGGTACCTTTCATGAATTATAACTTGGTCAGTTTGCCACCGAGCGACAAGCTGCGGTGTGTTTTGGAATGGTCTTGAGTGGGACTATCAAGGAAAAATACCAATCGAAAATCAGCTTGTCCATGGCCGAAGCTATTAGTGAAACATATAGCAAAATGGGTCCAAAAACGAATGAAATGGGAATTGGACCAAGAATAACGGCAAGTTGGAGAAGAGATAGCAAGTTGGCGTAGAACAATTATATTTGGTGCATGGCACGACCAACAAAAAAGTATATGGGGCCAAGGTGCTAGCTGGCCTCCAAAGTGGAGATATGGGCGATCCAAAGTTTGTACCCAAGTACGAACAAGTATGGAAAAAACAGGGTAAGGTACCAAGTACCATTAATAACTTCGGCTGTAGATGGCCGAGCGAGGCAAACGGCTCACCGTTGGAAAGGTCTTGGGGAGACCTATCTACCCTGAAAGTTTTATGAGGCTGAGTTGAAAGACCACGGAGATATTAGGTGATGATGGTCCAATTCGGGGACCAAGTCGCAGGAAATGGCACTTGACCAAAATCACCCTTGGAAGGTGAATACCGGCTTACCGGTAAGAGATAGCGACTTGGCGTAGAATATTCATAAGTTGGGCGTGTAGAGACGCAACTTTCATTATATGGGGGCTACCCGGTCAGGGTGCTCCAAGTCGGTCGTTTGGTCGGTATATGGTTTGGGCCGACCACATGGTGTACCAAGTTGAGGTATCTTTCATGAATTATAACTCGGTCAGTTTGCCACCGAGCGACAAGTTGCGGTGTGTTTTGGAATGGTCTTGAGTGGGACTATCAAGCAAAAATACAAACAGAATATCAGCTTGTCCATGGCCGAAGCTATTAGTGAAACATATAGCAAAATGGGTCCGAAAACGAATGAAATGGGACTTGGACCAAGAATAACGGCAAGTTAGAGAAGAGATAGCAAGTTGGCGTAGAACAATTATATTTAGTGCATGGTATGACCAAGAAAAAAGTATATGGGGCAAAGGTGCTGGCTGGCCTCCAAAGTGGAGATATGGGCGATACAAAGTTTGTACCCAAGTATGGCAAAAACTGGTAGAGGTACCTTTCATGAATTACTGCTCAGGCTGTATGGCACTTAGCGGGACGCTTGGCTCTGGTATGGAATAGTCTTGAGTGGGACTATCAAGGAAAAATACGAACAAAAAATCACCATGTCCACGGACGAAGGTATTAGCGAAACTTAGAGCGAAATTGCGACCAAGTCGCTGGAAATGGCCCTTGGACCAAGTATACCGTCAAGGCGGTACGAGATAGCGAGTTGACGTAGAACATTTATAAGTTTGCCTACAAGAGACAAAAGTTTAGTTATATGGGGCCAACCCGCTCAGGGTTGTCCAAGTCGGTCATATGGCTGATCGAAATTTTCGACCAAGTACTGAGAAAACAGGGTAAGGTACCGTGTACCTCGAATAACTTCGGCTGTAGATGTCCGAGCGAGGCAAACGGCATAGCGTTGGAAAGGTCTTGAGGTGCTCTAGGCACCCTGAAAGTATGAGAAAGCTATCTGGAAAACTTGTGGAGATATTAGAGAAACATAGGGCCCAAAAGATACCAAGTCGCAGGAAATGGGCCCTCCATGAACACCCTAAAATCCCAATTACGGCTAAGTTGCAGGCCAGCTAGCGAAGTGAAATGTTCTAGGCATAACTAGAACACGTTAAGGCGCAACTTTTTGAATAAGAACTTTTTTCGATATCTGGTCCCCAAAGGGGGGATATGGGCGATCCAAGGATTTTTCCAAGTTTCGGTACTTTTTACGGTATCGCTCATAGCTCCGGCTGTAAGCAAGCAAATGACAATCTAAGACATGATTTGGAAAGGTATTGAGTAGTACTAACTTACGTTAGAACACAGCGAAGCGCTATCGGTTCATGGCAAGGCCGATATAAACAGTCAAAGATGAAAAATGTTGATAAAATGAACAAAAATTACCTTGGTACGCGAATAGCGGCCAGGGATGAAGAGGTACGAAGTTGGTGTAGAACAATTATAATTAGGGCTTGGTACGCTCTAAAAGTTTGCCGAAGACCGCAAAGCGCTCAGACCCATAGAAAGTGGCCATTTGGGCCGAACAGTGCATGCAAAGAGGTGAAAATGCAAAAATTGCACTTTGGGGGGCGATTTGCGGGGGGAAGGAGGGGTCGGAGGGCAAAATGTCCCTTGACCAAAAAGTTTTATCTCGTCGAGATCTACAACATTGCCGAAGACCGCAAAGCGCTAGCTCGCAATCGAAAAATCGAGAATTTGAAAATTTTCTAAGTCTTGGGCTCCCTAAGGAAAAGTTTCAAAAATCACGTTTGTCCCCTATTTTGAAGGGGAAGGAGTCGGTTCCGGGGCATGGTGTCTTCGGCAAAAAGTCTTATCTTTTTGCGTACTTTCGACTAGTTCAATAAAAATTTTTGACCCAAAATTTGTTCGGCGGACCCCTAGGTCGAAAAACCCGAAAAAAGTCGAAAAAAGTCGAAAATGTCGAAAAATGAGAAAACCTCATATTCGGACTCTACACGAGCCCCAGATATTGAAAAGTGAAATCCGCGGTCGATTTGGAACAAAAAATTTACCTAGGCAAAGTTGTATGGAGGTAGGGACCCCTGAGAAAAAAGTTTGGTCCCGAGGCTCCTTGGACCACCAAGTCCCTAGGTCGGACCAAAATCGGAAAAAATCCGACCAAAGTCGAAAGTGTCGAAAATTTTAAAAAACCCCTTTTGGGGCCCTATGGCCTCCCTAGATAATGAAAAGTGAGGTCCGCGGCCGATCCGGAAGAAAAACTTGACCTAGGGAAACTTGTATGACGGTGGGGACCCAAAAAAATTTCGATGAGTGTAGTTTAGACAGGCCGGAAAATGTATCGGTGGTCCGTATCAAGGGACGTCTTTTAGTTCCATGGGGTGGTGGTCGTCGAACAAAGTCGCCTAGGTCGACCACCAGAAAGACCAGTCGTGTTGTAATGGATGTTTTGACCACTTTACTAGGGAAACCTAGTAGGTCGAAGCAAATTTGGGGTTCGAGATGAGTTGGTGAAAGTTGGTCCAACCTAGGTGTGCTTGGTGGAGGTTGACCATGAAAGTAGAGCATGATGGGAATGACCATAACTTTGGTTCTAGATGTCGGATCGGTACACTTTCGGCAGTTTTGGAAAGGTGAAGGCCTGCTCTAGCTATGTTTCCTACCAAGCAGAGCGCCTACTAGTGACCCGGAGGAGGTATTAAGGGTCAAAGGCAAAAAGGGGTACCCTAAAGTGCGTGTGACCAAGAAAATGGGAAAAACGGTATCGCCTATAGCTCAGGCTGTATGGCTCGGATCGGAAAGCTTGGATATGCGTTGGAAAGGTCTTGACGAGCGCTAGCTATGTGTCCTACCAAGCGAAGCGCTAGGTGTTGAGCAAGTCGGTCATATTAGAGGGCAAAGGTGAAAAATGGTGGTTTAGAGGCGAAAATTCACCTTATGATCGAAAATAGCGGGCGAACGATAAGAGCTACGAACACGGCGTAGAACAATCATAAGTACGTTACCACAAGACCTAACTTTGGCCAATATAGAGCGAGAAGATCGGAGGTACCCATCAGGGTGATATGGCTGGTTCAAAGTTGGACCAAAACGAGACTTGAGAAATGGATTGAAACACGGTATCGCGAATAACTCAGGCTGTATGGAACGGATCGACAAGCTTAGATCAGTGTTGGAAAGGTCGAACCGAGCGCTAACTATAATCCCAAACAACCGAAGCGCTAAGTGTTGAGCAAAACTGAGTTATTAAGCGACAAAGTGGAAAAATAATACCAAAATGGCCAAAAATCACACAAGACCAAGAATACCGAGCAAGCGGTAAGAGATAGCGGGTTGACGTAGAATACTTATAAGTTTGCCTCTACGAGACCTAAAAGTCGTCCATAGAAAGCGAGAAGATCGGACCACTCTGGAAGGGTGATACGAGTGGTCAAAAATTAGCAAAAATGAAACATGGCTAAAATGGATTTGACTTGTGCACCATGTAGCTCCGGCTGTATGGCATGGATTGTAGAGCTAGGATATGTTTTGGAAAGGTAACACCCAGCGCTAGATACGACTAGAAGAAAGCAAAGCGCTAACTAGCATGATTTGGAAGTTATTAAGCGTCAAAGTCGAAAAATGTTACCAAAATTGAAACTCGAGTACATTGGGCCAAAAAGTACAAGTTGTGAAATTTGGACTTACGAGTAAAATACCGAGCAGGCGGTAAGAGATAGAGACTTGGTGTAGAACAATTATAAGTTGGGCATGTTATAACCTATATTTGGCCCGAACATAGTCTCGAGATCGGTGGTACCTAAAAGGGTGGTACAGGTGTTAGATGGTTTTCCCAGAGCATAAGCTCCACATGATATGGAAAACGGGAAACATCATAACTTCGGCTGTATGGCATGGAATGGAACGAACAAGGTATCGATGGAAAGAGAAAAGGTAGCGCTAACTATAATTCCTTCCAAGCAAAGCGCTAGCATGTGACCGTTTGGGTGTTATTGTGAGTCAAAGTCTGAAATTGTTACCACGAGAGGCGAAAATCCAACTAAGTCCATGAATACCGGGCTGGCGGTAAGAGATACGGCTTGGCCGTAGAACATTTATAAGTTGGCCAAGACAAGGCCTAAGTTTCGTCCATAGACGACAAGAAGATCGAAGATACCTGAAGGTGAGATATGGGCGTCCCAAAGTGGGCCTTTGAAAAAGTGACAAACTTCCCTTATAACAGCATACACCAAATATCTCTGGCTCTATGGCACCGAATAAGAAGTTGAGGTCAGCGATAGAAAGGTGATAGTCAGCGCTAAATATCATACGAACAGAGTGAAGCGCTAAAGGGAAAGGATCTTGGTGATATAAGGTGACAAAGTCGAGAAAAGTTGCCTCAAAATCATGAAAAATGTGAAAAAATGGCTAAGTCCCGGGTGCCTTAAGGGCAGGTTGATCGAATGTACCGAGCTGGCGGTAAGAGATAGAGACTTGGTGTAGAACAATTATATGTTTGGCATGGCAAGACCTACATTTGGTCAATACAAAGTGAGAAGATCAAAGAAACCCGTAAGGGTGATATTGGTGTCCAAAGGTAAAAAGCACTAAGTCTTGGGAAACTTATATGAAGAAAAAGGACCCTGATGGGTCATATAGGATGGATCGAAAAATCGGCTAAGTCCCAAAATGGGGATGTCAGAACTACACTAAAAAGTTACCACACCAAGCAAGGCAAACTTATATGAAGCAAAGGACCCATATGGGTCATATGGTATTTTACGAAAAATCGGCTAAGTCCCAAAATGATGATGTCAGAACTACACTAAAATGTTACCACACCAAGCAAGGCAAACTTATATGAAGGCAAGGACCCTGATGGGTCATATGGTATGGATCGAAAAATCGGCTAAGTCCCAAAATGGGGATGTCTGAACTACACTCAAATGTTACCACATCAAGCAAGGCAAACTTATATGAAGGAAAGGACCCTGATGGGTCATATGGTATTTTACGAAAAATCGGCTAAGTCAAAAAATGGGGATGTCAGAACTACACTCATGTGTTACCACACCAAGCAAGGCAAACTTATATGAAGGCAAGGACCCTGATGGGTCATATGGTAATTTACGAAAAATCGGCTAAGTCCCAAAATGATGATGTCAGAACTACACTCAAATGTTACCACACCAAGCAAGGCAAACTTATATGAAGCAAAGGACCCTGATGGGTCATATGGTATTGATCGAAAAATCGGCTAAGTCCCAAAATGGGGATGTCAGAACTACACTCAAATGTTACCACACCAAGCAAGGCAAACTTATATGAAGGCAAGGACCCTGATGGGTCATATGGTATATTACGAAAAATCGGCTAAGTCCCAAAATGGGGATGTCAGAACTACACTAAAAAGTTACCACACCAAGCAAGGCAAACTTATATGAAGGAAAGGACCCTGATGGGTCATATGGTATTTTACGAAAAATCGGCTAAGTCCCAAAATGATGATGTCAGAACCACACTCAAATGTTACCATACCAAGCAAGGCAAACTTATATGAAGCAAAGGACCCTGATTGGTCATATGGTATTTTACGAAAAATCGGCTAAGTCCCAAAATGATGATGTCAGAACTACACTCAAATGTTACCACACCAAGCAAGGCAAACTTATATGAAGCAAAGGACCCTGATGGGTCATATGGTATTGATCGAAAAATCGGCTAAGTCCCAAAATGGGGATGTCAGAACTACACTCAAATGTTACCACACCAAGCAAGGCAAACTTATATGAAGGCAAGGACCCTGATGGGTCATATGGTATTTTACGAAAAATCGGCTAAGTCCCAAAATGGGGATGTCAGAACTACACTAAAAAGTTACCACACCAAGCAAGGCAAACTTATATGAAGCAAAGGACCCATATGGGTCATATGGTATTTTACGAAAAATCGGCTAAGTCCCAAAATGATGATGTCAGAACTACACTCAAATGTTACCATACCAAGCAAGGCAAACTTATATGAAGCAAAGGACCCTGATGGGTCATATGGTATTTTACGAAAAATCGGCTAAGTCCCAAAATGGGGATGTCAGAACTACACTAAAAAGTTACCACACCAAGCAAGGCAAACTTATATGAAGCAAAGGACCCATATGGGTCATATGGTATTTTACGAAAAATCGGCTAAGTCCCAAAATGATGATGTCAGAACTACACTCAAATGTTACCACACCAAGCAAGGCAAACTTATATGAAGGCAAGGACCCTGATGGGTCATATGGTATTTTACGAAAAATCGGCTAAGTCCCAAAATGGGGATGTCAGAACTACACTCAAATGTTACCACACCAAGCAAGGCAAACTTATATGAAGGCAAGGACCCTGATGGGTCATATGGTATTTTACGAAAAATCGGCTAAGTCCCAAAATGGGGATGTCAGAACTACACTCAAATGTTACCACACCAAGCAAGGCAAACTTATATGAAGGAAAGGACCCTGATGGGTCATATGGTATGGATCGAAAAATCGGCTAAGTCCCAAAATGGGGATGTCAGAACTACACTCAAATGTTACCACACCAAGCAAGGCAAACTTATATGAAGGCAAGGACCCTGATGGGTCATATGGTATTTTACGAAAAATCGGCTAAGTCCCAAAATGGGGATGTCAGAACTACACTCAAATGTTACCACACCAAGCAAGGCAAACTTATATGAAGCAAAGGACCCTGATGGGTCATATGGTATTTTACGAAAAATCGGCTAAGTCCCAAAATGATGATGTCAGAACTACACTCAAATGTTACCACACCAAGCAAGGCAAACTTATATGAAGGCAAGGACCCTGATGGGTCATATGGTATTTTACGAAAAATCGGCTAAGTCGCAAAATGGGGATGTCAGAACTACACTCAAATGTTACCACACCAAGCAAGGCAAACTTATATGAAGCAAAGGACCCATATGGGTCATATGGTATTGATTGAAAAATCGGCTAAGTCCCAAAATGGGGATGTCAGAACTACACTCAAATGTTACCACACCAAGCAAGGCAAACTTATATGAAGGCAAGGACCCTGATGGGTCATATGGTATTTTACGAAAAATCGGCTAAGTCCCAAAATGGGGATGTCAGAACTACACTCAAATGTTACCACACCAAGCAAGGCAAACTTATATGAAGGCAAGGACCCTGATGGGTCATATGGTATTTTACGAAAAATCGGCTAAGTCCCAAAATGGGGATGTCAGAACTACACTCAAATGTTACCACACCAAGCAAGGCAAACTTATATGAAGGAAAGGACCCTGATGGGTCATATGGTATGGATCGAAAAATCGGCTAAGTCCCAAAATGGGGATGTCAGAACTACACTCAAATGTTACCACACCAAGCAAGGCAAACTTATATGAAGGCAAGGACCCTGATGGGTCATATGGTATTTTACGAAAAATCGGCTAAGTCCCAAAATGGGGATGTCAGAACTACACTCAAATGTTACCACACCAAGCAAGGCAAACTTATATGAAGGAAAGGACCCTGATGGGTCATATGGTATGGATCGAAAAATCGGCTAAGTCCCAAAATGGGGATGTCAGAACTACACTCAAATGTTACCACACCAAGCAAGGCAAACTTATATGAAGGCAAGGACCCTGATGGGTCATATGGTATTTTACGAAAAATCGGCTAAGTCCCAAAATGGGGATGTCAGAACTACACTCAAATGTTACCACACCAAGCAAGGCAAACTTATATGAAGCAAAGGACCCTGATGGGTCATATGGTATTTTACGAAAAATCGGCTAAGTCCCAAAATGATGATGTCAGAACTACACTCAAATGTTACCACACCAAGCAAGGCAAACTTATATGAAGGCAAGGACCCTGATGGGTCATATGGTATTTTACGAAAAATCGGCTAAGTCGCAAAATGGGGATGTCAGAACTACACTCAAATGTTACCACACCAAGCAAGGCAAACTTATATGAAGCAAAGGACCCATATGGGTCATATGGTATTGATTGAAAAATCGGCTAAGTCCCAAAATGGGGATGTCAGAACTACACTCAAATGTTACCACACCAAGCAAGGCAAACTTATATGAAGGCAAGGACCCTGATGGGTCATATGGTATTTTACGAAAAATCGGCTAAGTCCCAAAATGGGGATGTCAGAACTACACTCAAATGTTACCACACCAAGCAAGGCAAACTTATATGAAGGCAAGGACCCTGATGGGTCATATGGTATTTTACGAAAAATCGGCTAAGTCCCAAAATGGGGATGTCAGAACTACACTCAAATGTTACCACACCAAGCAAGGCAAACTTATATGAAGCAAAGGACCCTGATGGGTCATATGGTATTTTACGAAAAATCGGCTAAGTCCCAAAATGGGGATGTCAGAACTACACTAACAAGTTACCACACCAAGCAAGGCAAACTTATATGAAGGCAAGGACCCTGATGGGTCATATGGTATTTTACGAAAAATCGGCTAAGTCCCAAAATGGGGATGTCTGAACTACACTCATATGTTACCACACCAAGGAAGGCAAACTTATATGAAGCAAAAGACCCTGATGGGTCAAATGGTATTTTACGAAAAATCGGCTAAGTCCCAAAATGGGGATGTCAGAACTACACTCAAATGTTATCACACCAAGCAAGGCAAACTTATATGAAGCAAAAGACCCTGATGGGTCAAATGGTATTTTACGAAAAATCGGCTAAGTCCCAAAATGGGGATGTCAGAACTACACTAACAAGTTACCACACCAAGCAAGGCAAACTTATATGAAGCAAAGGACCCTGATGGGTCATATGGTATTTTACGAAAAATCGGCTAAGTCCCAAAATGAGGATGTCAGAACTACACTCAAATGTTACCACACCAAGCAAGGCAAACTTATATGAAGGAAAGGACCCATATGGGTCATATGGTATTTTACGAAAAATCGGCTAAGTCCGAAAATGATGATGTCAGAACTACACTCAAATGTTACCACACCAAGCAAGGCAAACTTATATGAAGGAAAGGACCCATATGGGTCATATGGCATTTTACGAAAAATCGGCTAAGTCCCAAAATGAGGATGTCAGAACTACACTCATATGTTACCACACCAAGGAAGGCAAACTTATATGAAGCAAAAGACCCTGATGGGTCAAATGGTATTTTACGAAAAATCGGCTAAGTCCCAAAATGGGGATGTCAGAACTACACTCAAATGTTATCACACCAAGCAAGGCAAACTTATATGAAGCAAAAGACCCTGATGGGTCAAATGGTATTTTACGAAAAATCGGCTAAGTCCCAAAATGGGGATGTCAGAACTACACTAACAAGTTACCACACCAAGCAAGGCAAACTTATATGAAGCAAAGGACCCTGATGGGTCATATGGTATTTTACGAAAAATCGGCTAAGTCCCAAAATGGGGATGTCAGAACTACACTAACAAGTTACCACACCAAGCAAGGCAAACTTATATGAAGCAAAGGACCCTGATGGGTCATATGGTATTTTACGAAAAATCGGCTAAGTCCCAAAATGGGGATGTCTGAACTACACTCAAATGTTACCACATCAAGCAAGGCAAACTTATATGAAGGCAAGGACCCTGATGGGTCATATGGTATTTTACGAAAAATCGGCTAAGTCCCAAAATGGGGATGTCTGAACTACACTCAAATGTTACCACACCAAGCAAGGCAAACTTATATGAAGCAAAGGACCCTGATGGGTCATATGGTATTTTACGAAAAATCGGCTAAGTCCCAAAATGGGGATGTCAGAACTACACTCATATGTTACCACACCAAGCAAGGCAAACTTATATGAAGCAAAGGACCCTGATGGGTCATATGGTATTTTACGAAAAATCGGCTAAGTCCCAAAATGGGGATGTCAGAACTACACTCATATGTTACCACACCAAGCTAGGCAAACTTATATGAAGCAAAGGACCCTGATGGGTCATATGGTATTTTACGAAAAATCGGCTAAGTCCCAAAATGAGGATGTCAGAACTACACTCAAATGTTACCACACCAAGCAAGGCAAACTTATATGAAGCAAAGGACCCTGATGGGTCATATGGTATTTTACGAAAAATCGGCTAAGTCCCAAAATGATGATGTCAGAACTACACTCAAATGTTACCACACCAAGCAAGGCAAACTTATATGAAGCAAAGGACCCTGATGGGTCATATGGTATTGATCGAAAAATCGGCTAAGTCCCAAAATGGGGATGTCAGAACTACACTCAAATGTTACCACACCAAGCAAGGCAAACTTATATGAAGCAAAGGACCCTGATGGGTCATATGGTATTTTACGAAAAATCGGCTAAGTCCCAAAATGGGGATGTCAGAACTACACTCATATGTTACCACACCAAGCAAGGCAAACTTATATGAAGCAAAGGACCCTGATGGGTCATATGGTATTTTACGAAAAATCGGCTAAGTCCCAAAATGATGATGTCAGAACTACACTCAAAGGTTACCACACCAAGCAAGGCAAACTTATATGAAGGAAAGGACCCTGATGGGTCATATGGTATTTTACGAAAAATCGGCTAAGTCCCAAAATGATGATGTCAGAACTACACTCAAAGGTTACCACACCAAGCAAGGCAAACTTATATGAAGGCAAGGACCCTGATGGGTCATATGGTATTTTACGAAAAATCGGCTAAGTCCCAAAATGATGATGTCAGAACTACACTCAAAGGTTACCACACCAAGCAAGGCAAACTTATATGAAGGCAAGGACCCTGATGGGTCATATGGTATTTTACGAAAAATCGGCTAAGTCCCAAAATGATGATGTCAGAACTACACTCAAATGTTACCACACCAAGCAAGGCAAACTTATATGAAGCAAAGGACCCTGATGGGTCATATGGTATTGATCGAAAAATCGGCTAAGTCCCAAAATGGGGATGTCAGAACTACACTCAAATGTTACCACACCAAGCAAGGCAAACTTATATGAAGCAAAGGACCCTGATGGGTCATATGGTATTGATCGAAAAATCGGCTAAGTCCCAAAATGATGATGTCAGAACTACACTCAAATGTTACCACACCAAGCAAGGCAAACTTATATGAAGGAAAGGACCCATATGGGTCATATGGCATTTTACGAAAAATCGGCTAAGTCCCAAAATGAGGATGTCAGAACTACACTAAAAAGTTACCACACCAAGCAAGGCAAAGTACCTAGGTGAACCCTAGGAAGAAACACGGACCAAGTCAGATGGCCTAAGTCAAGAGAACAAGTGACCTAGGCAAAGTTGTATGGCGCTGAGGACCCTGAAAAATCTGGTTAGTGTAGTTTAGACAGGGTAGGTTTTTGGGTCGGCCGAACCCCCTTATTTTGGGTTTTGGCCTCATCAAGAAGCTACACCTAGGCAAACTGCCTAGGGTGAAAGTGCGAAGACCAATCGAATAGTAAGACAAGTTTTGACCGATCGCCCTAGGCAAGCTTGTATGAAGAAAGGGACCCTAAGGGTCATATGGAAATACATGAAAAATCGGCTAAGTCCCAAAATTGGGATGTCAGAACTACACTAAAAAGTTACCACATCAAGCAAGGCAAAGTACCTAGGTGAACCCTAGGAAGAAACACGGACCAAGTCAGATGGCCTAAGTCAAGAGTGCAAGTGACCTAGGCAAAGTTGTATGACGGTGAGGACCCTGAAAAATCTGGTTAGTGTAGTTTAGACAGGGGAGGTTTTTGGGTCGGCTGAACCTCCTTATTTTGGGTTTTGACCTCCTCAAGAAGCTACACCTAGGCAAACTGCCTAGGGTGAAAGTGCGAAGACCAATCGAATAGTAAGACAAGTTTTGACCGATCGCCCTAGGCAAGCTTGTATGAAGAAAGGGACCCTATGGGTCATATGGAAATACATGAAAAATCGGCTAAGTCCCAAAATTGGGATGTCTGAACTACACTAAAAAGTTACCACATCAAGCAAGGCAAAGTACCTAGGTGAACCCTAGGAAGAAACACGGACCAAGTCAGATGGCCTAAGTCAAGAGTGCAAGTGACCTAGGCAAAGTTGTATGACGGTGAGGACCCTGAAAAATCTGGTTAGTGTAGTTTAGACAGGGGAGGTTTTTGGGTCGGCTGAACCTCCTTATTTTGGGTTTTGACCTCCTCAAGAAGCTACACCTAGGCAAACTGCCTAGGGTGAAAGTGCGAAGACCAATCGAATAGTAAGACAAGTTTTGACCGATCGCCCTAGGCAAGCTTGTATGAAGAAAGGGACCCTATGGGTCATATGGAAATACATGAAAAATCGGCTAAGTCCCAAAATTGGGATGTCTGAACTACACTAAAAAGTTACCACATCAAGCAAGGCAAAGTACCTAGGTGAACCCTAAGAAGAAACACGGACCAAGTCAGATGGCCTAAGTCAAGAGTGCAAGTGACCTAGGCAAAGTTGTATGACGGTGAGGACCCTGAAAAATCTGGTTAGTGTAGTTTAGACAGGGGAGGTTTTTGGGTCGGCTGAACCTCCTTATTTTGGGTTTTGACCTCCTCAAGAAGCTACACCTAGGCAAACTGCCTAGGGTGAAAGTGCGAAGACCAATCGAATAGTAAGACAAGTTTTGACCGATCGCCCTAGGCAAGCTTGTATGAAGAAAGGGACCCTATGGGTCATATGGAAATACATGAAAAATCGGCTAAGTCCCAAAATTGGGATGTCTGAACTACACTAAAAAGTTACCACATCAAGCAAGGCAAAGTACCTAGGTGAACCCTAAGAAGAAACACGGACCAAGTCAGATGGCCTAAGTCAAGAGTACATGTGACCTAGGCAAAGTTGTATGGCGCTGAGGACCCTGAAAAATCGGGTTAGTGTAGTTCAGACAGGGGAGGTTTTTGGGTCGGCTGAACCTCCTTATTTTGGGTTTTGACCTCCTCAAGAAGCTACACCTAGGCAAACTGCCTAGGGTGAAAGTGCGAAGACCAATCGAATAGTAAGACAAGTTTTGACCGATCGCCCTAGGCAAGCTTGTATGAAGAAAGGGACCCTTAGGGTCATATGGAAATTCATGAAAAATCGGCTAAGTCCCAAAATTGGGATGTCAGAACTACACTATAAAGTTACCACATCAAGCAAGGCAAAGTACCTAGGTGAACCCTAGGAAGAAACACGGACCAAGTCAGATGGCCTAAGTCAAGAGTATAAGTGACCTAGGCAAAGTTGTATGGCGCTGAGGACCCTGAAAAATCGGGTTAGTGTAGTTAAGACAGAGGAGGTTTCAGGGTCGGCTGGACCTCCTTATTTCGGGTTTTGGCCTCCTCAAGAAGACAGACCTAGGCGAATTGCCTAGGGTGAAACTGCGAAGACCAATCGAATAGTAAGACAAGTTTTGACCGATCGCCCTAGGCAAGCTTGTATGAAGAAAGGGACCCTTAGGGTCATATGGAAATTCATGAAAAATCGGCTAAGTCCCAAAATTGGGATGTCAGAACTACACTAAAAAGTTACCACATCAAGCAAGGCAAAGTACCTAGGTGAACCCTAGGAAGAAACACGGACCAAGTCAGATGGCCTAAGTCAAGAGTATAAGTGACCTAGGCAAAGTTGTATGGCGCTGAGGACCCTGAAAAATCGGGTTAGTGTAGTTAAGACAGGGGAGGTTTCAGGGTCGGCCAGACCTCCTTATTTCGGGTTTTGGCCTCCTCAAGAAGACAGACCTAGGCGAATTGCCTAGGGTGAAACTGCGAAGACCAATCGAATAGTAAGACAAGTTTTGACCGATCGCCCTAGGCAAGCTTGTATGAAGAAAGGGACCCTATGGGTCATATGGAAATTCATGAAAAATCGGCTAAGTCCCAAAATTGGGATGTCAGAACTACACTATAAAGTTACCACATTAGCAAGGCAGACTTGTATGAAGAACGGGACCCAGGTGAAAGTAGCAAATATCCCAAACCGAACATGAATATTATACACACAAGAGTACGAACATAAAGGAACACGGACCAAGCGTGCCGAGAGAATCGGTACTATAGAGCCCTCGTGGTTCTACACAAAGACTTTATGTTAGGGGTTCAAGCCCCATAGTACTCAAACGGTGACAGTAGCAAATATCCAAAAACGAACTGGAATTTACATTCTGTTGGTCATGCGGTCGTCCAAAGGGGTCTAGTATCCTGGGATGACAAGCATCACGGGCACAGTCTCGTATCAAAACAGTCGAAGAGGCCCGCGAAAGCTTGCTTTCCATGGCTATGCGATGCACAAATTGAGTTTCTCCGTAGTTATACACAGCGCACAGGTGAAAGTAGCAAATATCCCAAATCGAACATGAATTTTATACACACAAGAGTACAAACATAAAGGAACACGGACCAAGCGTACCGAGAGAATCGGTACTAGAGCCCTTGTGGTTCTACATTGAGAGCCCTCGTGGTTCTACATAGATACTTTATGTTAGGGGTTCCAACCCCATAGTACTAGAACGGTGGAAGTAGCAAATAAACCGAACGTGGAATTTACTTTCTGATGGTCATGCGGTCGTCCAAAGGGGTCTAGTATCCTGGGATGACAAGCATCACGGGCACAGCTCGTATCAAAACAGTCGAAGAGGCCCGCGAAAGCTTGCTTTCCATGGCTATGCGATGCACAAATTGAGTTTACTCACCGTAGTATAAAACGAACGAACCGAACCTATCCGAGTAGGGATAATGGGCGCAGTAACATACTTCTGTGACCCAGCGAGAGTTGAACGAGGTGACATGAACTGTCAGTGGCTTATATCAGATGGGATACATACATGAGATTGCTTTCAAATCTACACTCGAAAACCTAACCAAGTAAAAGCGAACGTGGGGAGGATTCGAAACCGGTAACGAAATCTTAAGCTGGAAAGAGTCATCACTA
The DNA here is from genome assembly GCF_943734705.1 of Anopheles coustani. Classification (NCBI taxonomy): domain Eukaryota; kingdom Metazoa; phylum Arthropoda; class Insecta; order Diptera; family Culicidae; genus Anopheles; species Anopheles coustani. The sequence goes on along the minus strand of NW_026525130.1, from coordinate 43,100 downwards.
TGGATACATATTATGCGAAACCAATCAAGTGCTCAGTACTGATCCAAAACCTAAGAGCACTAGTGAACACCTTATTCTCACCCTAGTTCACATCCAAGTGATCGACCACGTGTGTGAAGCAAAGACCAATCGAATTCCTCAATGAACCGAACACTATGAACAAATGGCCAAAAACGTTATAACTATCCAAACATCCTACTATCTAACGAAAGTCATCACGATGGAACCATACCATGATCTTTAACCTATAGCGCTCACCATATTCCTATCCAGAGTGCAAGTGAACAGATTGCTCACCCCTACCAGTTCACATCCACGTGATCGACTAACATACCGAGGTTACCACAAGTCAGAGTTATACGTTTACAAGCGCAAGACCAATCGAAAACCCCGAAAGCAATCTCGACCCAAAATGTATTATCCGTGAGTGTAGTCGAGTCTCGTACTCGTCATCTGTAATCGTCGGATAGAATATCCAGTACACGGTTGTCTTTCCAAATGAAATCTACATACAGAACTCGCTCTTGGCAAATGGGTGGCAATGGCGCAATCAGGAGCGAGTTCCCGTCCGGGTGCCAAGTGATTGGCAAATGTCTGGGGGAAAGCAACCATATGTTGATTTGTCTGTTAGTGTACTGGGTGTTTGAGGTATGTAGTATCCACGCTTGGTTGGGTGTGTCAGAGGACCATGGATGCGTTCACAACCCCAATTGGGGTACATCGGGAATGATTTTGTGGAACCGATGTGCCCGGCACACACTAAGTTTTGTTGCAAGTTAATAGTGTGCCATGTCCGGGGGGGTTGTGATTAAACTCTGGTGAATTGCGTACTGTGGTGATTGGGGTATGAAAGCCCCGCAGTTGCAATGATCGGACGCGCCTAGCGTGTCCTTTAGTTGATGGTAGGGAAATGAAGGCCCTTGTCAGCTCACCTAAGTATTCATGGAAGTTTGGCATAAGGTCGCTGTGGTAGGGGTATGAAGGCCCCGTCAGCGCATGCACAATCGGGCGCACGAGCGCTTAGCGGAGTCGAATGCCGCTCAAGTGCCTGTCCGGTGCATCGGGTGTGTGTGATACGAGGGCAATGAGGTTCGCACGGGGGCTCGCCTCCCGTGTGCTACCGGACTTGACAACATATAGAACGTGGTGTTTGCTCCTCCGGGTGCAATGGGACAATGAACATTCGAACGCAAAGTCGGAATTCTGGTTGATCCTACCAGTAATATACGCTCGTCTCAAAGGTTAAGCCATGCATGTCTAAGTACAAACAGATTTAATGTGAAACCGCATAAGGCTCAGTATAACAGCTATAATTTACGAGATCATCAACCTAGTTACTTGGATAACTGTGGAAAATCTAGAGCTAATACATGCAACATGCCAGGACCCTCGCGGGAACTGGTGCACTTATTAGTCAAACCAATCGCGGGTTCTCCGTGTCATTGAGTTGAAGTCTGGATAATGATGCTGATCGTATGGTCTCGCACCGACGACAGATCTCGCAAATATCTGCCCTATCAACTATGGATGGTAGTATAGAGGACTACCATGGTTGCAACGGGTAACGGGGAATCAGGGTTCGATTCCGGAGAGGGAGCCTGAGAAATGGCTACCACATCCAAGGAAGGCAGCAGGCGCGTAAATTACCCAATCCCGGGACGGGGAGGTAGTGACGAGAAATAACAATATGAAACTCTTTAATGATGTTTCATAATTGGAATGAGTAGAGCATAAATCCTTCTACGAGGATCAAGTGGAGGGCAAGTCTGGTGCCAGCAGCCGCGGTAATTCCAGCTCCACTAGCGTATATTAAAATTGTTGCGGTTAAAACGTTCGAAGTTGATACTTGTCCAACACAGTCCGGCTCCGCCGACCCGGTCAACCCGTGGTCGGTGGGCCAAGTCGGAATCTGGTTGCGACTCAATGGTGTGGTAGGGCACCAAGTCTGTGTCATGGTGTGCCCTTCAACGGGTGCAAGTGTAACATAGAGCTCGACCGCTCACGTTTACCTTGAACAAATTAGAGTGCTTAAAGCAGGGTGCCCAAACGCCCTAGAATAATCTTGCATGGAATAATGGAATACGACCTTGGTCTAATCTTTCATTGGTTTGTACTCAGACCGGAGGTAATGATTAACAGAAGTAGTTGGGGACACTAGTATTACGGCGCGAGAGGTGAAATTCGTAGACCGTCGTAAGACTAACTAAAGCGAAGGCATTTGTCAAGGATGCTTTCTTTAATCAAGAACGAAAGTTAGAGGATCGAAGGCGATTAGATACCGCCCTAGTTCTAACCGTAAACGATGCCAACTAGCAATTGGGAGACGCTACAACCAGGTGCTCTCAGTAGCTTCCGGGAAACCAAAGTCAGGTTCCGGGGGAAGTATGGTTGCAAAGTTGAAACTTAAAGGAATTGACGGAAGGGCACCACAATGAAATGGAGCTTGCGGTTCAATTTGACTCAACACGGGAAAACTTACCAGGTCCGAACTTATGGAGGTGAGACAGATTAATAGCTCTTTCTCAAATTTAAGGGTAGTGGTGCATGGCCGTTCTTAGTTCGTGGATTGATTTGTCTGGTTAATTCCGATAACGAACGTGACTCACATATGCTAACTAGAACGCAGTCAGCGTTAATGCGTCGATGCCGATTGGAACGGGTTAGGACCTTTCGGTGGAGTATGACCTGACACCTTCGCTGTTCGTGTGCGCAAGTGCACTTACGGTACGCTGCTTAGCAGGACAATTTGTGTTTAGCAAAATGAGATCGAGCGATAACAGGTCCGTGATGCCCTTAGATGTTCTGGGCTACACGCGTGCTACAATGTGGGTAGCAGCGTGTCTCCTATTCCGAGAGGAACGGGAAATCACTCAAATACTCACTTAGTAGGGATTATGGATTGCAATGGTCCATATGAACTCGGAACTTCTAGTAAGTGCTGGTCATCAGCCAGCGTTGAATACGTCCCTGCCCTTTGTACACACCGCCCGTCGCTACTACCGATGGATTATTTAGTGAGGTCTTTGGAGATGATCGTTCGCTGGATCCTCGTGAACCGCGTCTGCTTTATCGAAGTTGACCGAACTTGATGATTTAGAGGAAGTAAAAGTCGTAACAAGGTTTCCGTAGGTGAACCTGCGGAAGGATCATTAGTGGCCAAGTGATCCTTCCAGAAGTCCGAACCTGCGGGTTGAGACTTCGGCACAAGTTGCCATATGATAATTGACGAAACACTATAGAAGTCCGAACCTGCGGGTTGAGACTTCGGCACAAGTTGCCATATGATAATTGACGAAACACTATAGAAGTCCGAACCTGCGGGTTGAGACTTCGGCACAAGTTGCCTTATACATGACTTCGAACAAATACACAAGTCCGAACCTGCGGGTTGAGACTTAGGCACAAGTTGCCATATGAAAGTTGACGAAACACTAACAAGTCCGAACCTGCGGGTTGAGACTTAGGCACACGTTGCCTTATACATGACTTCGAACAAATACACAAGTCCGAACTTGCGGGTTGAGACTTAGGCACAAGTTGCCTTATACATACATTGGCCAAATAAACAGAAGTCCGAACCTGCGGGTTGAGACTTAGGCACAAGTTGCCATATTATATTCGATCAAACACTAAGTAGTCCGAACCTGCGGGTTGAGACTCAAGACCGTAACAAGATGTCACTATACAAGTCCGAACCTAAGGGTTGAGACTTAATGCGATCTAGATACCAAGTTGACATCCAATACCTGTTGAGCAAAACCAAAGATTCCCTGTTCTCGAATGAATACACTATATAACAGGGAATCATGAAGAAATCAAGCAAGCGTGAAACAAAGTCATCACTTGGGCATGCTCGATAGCCAACCACATGACCTTAACCTAAGAGAGCATGCAAACCACATGATACCTATAAACGATTAACCCGCCCTAGTTCAATCGTTCACCAAGTGATGACTTCAGTATGGCTAAGAGAAAAACTTTTAAATGGGAAAAACTCTAAGTCCGAACCTCCGGGTTGAGACTTCCGCGTCGGAGGTGGGCGCACCTCCTATCCGAAAGATGGTGAATCAGGGGTGTTCGATCAGCAATGGTCGGATGCCCCGTCGTAGTCCAACTATGACAATCAAAGTCAAGACCTCCGGGTTGAGACTTTCCGCGAGTACAAGCATAAAGGAACACGGACCAAGCCGTACCGAGAGAATCGGTACTAGAGCCCTCGTGGTTCTACATTGAGAGAGCCCTCGTGGTTCTCAATAGGGGCTTTATGCAAGTCGTACTCAATACTGTGGTGTGAAGTATAAAGTATAGTCTTCGCCTGGTCCACGCTGCTTCGGCGGTCCTGGGTAAGATAGTTCATTCTAGCTTGCCCTATAGTGGAATGAGGACACTTAATGCTTCGTCTTTAGCGGCGGCTAGACTCCTCCTCACGGGGAACGAGTTGACGCACACAGCGGCGGCTTACGCACTATGGCAATCATGGATGCCTGAAGATTCCGTGAAGTTCTCCCCTGGTCCACGCTGCCTCGGCAGTCCTGGGTAAAATGGAATATTTCCAGCTTGCCCTATAGTGGAAGAGGACTATCCAACAATACAAAGTCAAGACCTCCGGGTTGAGACTTTCCGCGTCGGTGGTGTCGCGCACCGCCTATCCGAAAGATGGTGTAACAGGGGTGTTCGATCAGCAATGGTCGGATGCCCCGTCATAGTCCAACTATGACAACCAAAGTCAAGACTTCCGGGTTGAGACTTTCCGCGTCCGGAGGTACGCGTACCGCCTACCCGAAAGATGGTGTGCTTCTGGGGTATTCGATGAGTCGGATACCCCGTCGTAGTCCAACTATGACAATACAAAGTCAAGACCTCCGGGTTGAGACTTCCGCGTCGGAGGTGCGCGCACCGCCTACCCGAAAGATGATGAATCAGGGGTGTTCGATCAGCAATGGTCGGATGCCCCGTCGTAGTCCAACTATGACAATCCAAGTCAAGACCTCCGGGTTGAGACTTCCGCGTCCGGAGGTACGCGTACCGCCTACCCGAAAGATGGTGAATCAGGGGTGTTCGATCAGCAATGGTCGGATGCCCCGTCGTAGTCCAACTATGACAATCAAAGTCAAGACCTCCGGGTTGAGACTTCCGCGTCCGGAGGTACGCGTACCGCCTACCCGAAAGATAGTGAATCAGGGGTGTTCGATCAGCAATGGTCGGATGCCCCGTCGTAGTCCAACTATGACAATCAAAGTCAAGACCTCCGGGTTGAGACTTTCTAAGAGTACAAGCATAAAGGAACACGGACCAAGCCGTACCGAGAGAATCGGTACTAGAGCCCTTGTGGTTCTACATTGAGAGAGCCCTCGTGGTTCTCATTAGGGGCTTTATGCAAGAAGTACTCAATACTGTGGTGTGAAGTATAAAGTATAGAGTCCTCCACTGGTCCACGCTGCTCCGGCGGTCCTGGGTAAGATAGTTAGTTCTAGCTTGCCCTATGTGGAAGAGGACTTAATACCCTACCTGTTGAGCTTGAAACAAAGTCATCACTTGGGCATGCTCATATTGCCATACACAATTACATTATATTCGAATGAGCATGCAAGCGACCCTATATAGACCGAACCAAAACGATAGATACCGCCGTAGTTCACCCCCACCAAGTGATGACTTCAGTATGGCTAGTGTGTGAAGTATAAAGTATAGTCCTCCCCTGGTCCACGCTGCTTCGGCAGTCCTGGGTAAGATAGTTAGTTCTAGCTTGCCCTATGTGGAAGAGGACACAATACTTAATACTTAGAGTACAAGCATAAAGGAACACGGACCAAGCCGTACCGAGAGAATCGGTACTAGAGCCCTCGTGGTTCTACATTGAGAGAGCCCTCGTGGTTCTCATTAGGGGCTTTATGCAAGACGTACTCAATACTGTGGTGTGAAGTTTAAAGTATAGAGTCCTCCACTGGTCCACGCTGCTCCGGCGGTCCTGGGTAAGATAGTTCATTCTAGCTTGCCCTATGTGGAAGAGGACTCAATACCCTACCTGTTGAGCTTGAAACAAAGTCATCACTTGGGCATGCTCATATTGCCATACAATATTCCATTATCTACTAATGAGCATGCAGCTATATGATTATAACCTGTAAACGATTACCCCGCCGTAGTTCAGCGCTTCAACCAAGTGATGACTTCAGTATGGCTAGTGTGTGAAGTATAAAGTATAGTCCTCCCCTGGTCCACACTGCTTCGGCGGTCCTGGGTAAGATAGTTAGTTCTAGCTTGCCCTATGGTGGAAGAGGACACCATACTTAATACTGTGGTGTAATGAACAAAGTATAGTCCTCCACTGGTCCACGCTGCTTTGCAGTCCTGGGTAAGATAGTTAATTCTAGCTTGCCCTATGTGGAAGAGGGCATACAAGACAAAGTATAGTTCTCCCCTGGTCCACGCTGCTTCGGCGGTCCTGGGTAAGATAGTTAATTCTAGCTTGCCCTATGTGGAAGAGAGCATACATGAACCAAGAACGAAGGTTATGATCGAGGAATGATTCGACAACTAACCGATGGTATGAAATGTGAAGAATTCAAGCAAGCACACAATCAAGTCATCACTTGGGCATGCTCGATAGCCAACCTCATGACATTAACCTAGTAGAGCATGCGAAAACCAATATATATGTAAACGATGCCCCTCCCTAGTTCAGCGCTTCAACCAAGTGATGACTTCAGAATGGCTAAATCAAATCGGTTCAAAACATACCATCGGTACCCTATTGAAACACACAAGTCGATATCAAACCTCTTAATTGTGTAGTCCTCCACTGGTCCACGCCGCTTCGGCGGTCCTGGGTAAGATAGTTCATTCTAGCTTGCCCTATGTGGAAGAGGGCACATTACTCAATACTGTGGTGTTATGAACAAAGTATAGTCCTCCACTGGTCCACGCTGCTTCGGCGGTCCTGGGTAAGATAGTTCATTCTAGCTTGCCCTATGTGGAAGAGGGCATACAAGACAAAGTATAGTTCTCCCCTGGTCCACGCTGCTTCGGCGGTCCTGGGTAAGATAGTTAATTCTAGCTTGCCCTATGTGGAAGAGAGCATACATGAACCAAGAACGAAGGTTATGATCGAGGAATGATTCGACAACTAACCGATGGTATGAAATGTGTAGAATTCAAGCAAGCACACAATCAAGTCATCACTTGGGCATGCTCGATAGCCAACCCTATGACATTAACCTAGTAGAGCATGCAACGTATAATATCCCAATGCAAAGTAAACGATAGACTCGCCCTAGTTCAGCGCTTCAACCAAGTGATGACTTCAGAATGGCTAAATCAAATCGGTTCAAAACATACCATCGGTACCCTATTGAAACACACAAGTCGATATCAAACCTCATGATTGTGTAGTCCTCCACTGGTCCACGCCGCTTCGGCCGTCCTGGGTAAAATGGAACATTCCAGCTTGCCCTATGTGGAAGAGGGCACATTACTCAATACTGTGGTGTGAAGTATAAAGTTCAGTTCTCCCCTGGTCCACGCTGCTTCGGCGGTCCTGGGTAAGATAGTTCATTCTAGCTTGCCCTATGTGGAAGAGGACACTTCATACTTCGTCTCTAAGCGGCGGCTTGACTCCTCCCTACGGGGAACGGGTTTACGCGCACAGCGGCGGCTTACGCACTATGGCAGTCATGGATGCCTTACGTTTCTATGAAAAGTGTGTTCCTCCCCTGGTCCACGCTGCTTCGGCAGTCCTGGGTAAGATAGTTAGTTCTAGCTTGCCCTATGTGGAAGAGGACACGTAGACTTACTGTGGTGTGAAGTATAAAGTTCAGTTCTCCCCTGGTCCACGCCGCTTCGGCCGTCCTGGGTAAAATGGATTCATCCAGCTTGCCCTATGTGGAATGAGGACACTTTATGCTTCGTCTCTAAGCGGCGGCTTGCTCCTCCCTACGGGGAACGGGTATACGCGCACAGCGGCGGCTTACGTTATGGCAGTCATGGATGCCTTACGTTTCCATGAAAAGTGTGTTCCTCCCCTGGTCCACGCTGCTTCGGCAGTCCTGGGTAAGATAGTTAGTTCTAGCTTGCCCTATGTGGAAGAGGACACGTAGACTT
>NW_026525130.1:0-30000 GCF_943734705.1 Anopheles coustani | reverse complement strand
GGTCAGTGGTGTTTGCGGGTTAACACATGCGAGCGTTGCGGCCCAGAGGCCTTACCGCCTTTCACTGCGGGTTCGTCAAGAACTTGGAGATGGTCGCAACGCATCGGGTCCTCCCGGGGTACTTGGTGTTTGGATGCTGGCTTGGTGATTAAACACTTGATATTCCATCTTCGGATGAATTTCGGGTGTCACCTGTTGCCTAAGACCACTTGCATGTTTAGCTCGCCGTGGGGTAGCAAGCGTTGTGATCTAATGGCCTTACCGGGCAAACACTTTCGGTTCGTCAAGGACTTGGAGTGCCGGGACGGGTTGGCGGATCCATCACTCTGAGTATGCCGGGTTGATACTTGGGGTTGGTTTGGTTTTGGTGACCCAATACTAGATGTACCATCTCGGTGGTATGTCAGTATCACCTATACTCCAGACCACTTGCATGGTTAGCAAGCGTTGTGATCTAATGGCCCAACCGGGCAAACACTTTGGGTTCGCAAGGACTTAGAGTGCCGGGACGGGTTGGCGGATCCAACACTCTGGGTACCTCCGGGTACTTGGGGTTGGTTGAGGACTTGGTGAACAAACACTTGATATACACTCTCCGGATGTACTTCGGGTGTCACCTGTTGTCCGAGACCACTTGCATGGTTAGCAAGCGTTGTGATTCAATGGCCCTACCGGGCAAACACTTTGGGTTCGCAAGGACTTGGAGTGCCGGGACGGGTTGGCGGATCCAACACTCTGGGTACCTCCGGGTACTTGGGGTTGGTTGAGGACTTGGTGAACAAACACTTGTTGTACACTCTCCGGATGTACTTCGGGTGTCACCTGTTGTCCGAGGCCACTTGCATGGTAGCAAGCGTTGTGATACAATGGCCCTACCGGGCAAACACTTTGGGTTCGCAAGGACTTGGAGTGCCGGGACGGGTTTGCGGATCCAACACTCTGGGTACCTCCGGGTACTTGGGGTTGGTTGAGGACTTGGTGAACAAACACTTGATATACACTCTTCGGATGTACTTCGGGTATCGCCTGTTGTCCGAGACCACTTGCATGGTTAGCAAGCGTTGTGGTCTAATGGCCCTACCGGGCAAACACTTTGGGTTCGCGAGGACTTAGAGTGCTGGTAGTGGTTGGCGGACCCAACACTCTGGGTACCTCCGGGTACTTGGGGTTGGTTGAGGACTTGGTGAACAAACACTTGTTGTACACTCTCCGGATGTACTTCGGGTGTCACCTGTTGTCCGAGACCACTTGCATGGTTAGCAAGCGTTGTGGTCTAATGGCCCTACCGGGCAAACACTTTATGTTCGCGAGGACTTGGAGTGCTGGTAGTGGTTGGCGGACCCAACACTCTGGGTACCTCCGGGTACTTGGGGTTGGTTGAGAACTTGGTGAAGATACCCCTGTCACCTTGTTCGAGGCCACTTGCATGGTCGCAAGCGTTGTGATACAATGGCCCTACCGGGCAAACACTTTGGGTTCGCAAGGACTTGGAGTGCCGGGACGGGTTGGCGGATCCAACACTCTGGGTACCTCCGGGTACTTGGGGTTGGTTGAGGACTTGGTGAGCAAACACTTGATATACGTTCTTCGGATGTACTTCGGGTGTCACCTGTTGTCCGAGGCCACTTGCATGGTCAACGGTTGAGGTGGTGATGGCGGGTCGGTGCTGTAGGGTGCCGGCCTGTTGGCTGCCTTGGCCGGGTTGGTTGGTTAACACTTGATTGGGCTTGCACCCGAGGGTAATGGCACTTGAAGGTGGGTACTGGCCGGCTGACCTGGTGTGATGGTTGGTTGGTGAACACTTGGCGGTACTTGCACTTGGCTGTGCTTGGACTTGAAGGTGGGATCCGGCTGGCCTAGGCCATTGGTGGTTGGTTGGTGGGTTAGCCCTTAGCTGGGCTGGCTGGCTGGCTGGCCATCGGTGGTGTGGTGTGGTGAGGTGTGTGGAGTCGAGCATCGCGCGCCGTTGCCTTCTTCGGAGTGTTGTAGGTACGCAAGTGCTTGCAATGCAAAGAGGTTGGTGATGGAGTGACATTGCCTTCACCATGGAGTTGCGGGTACTTAGGTACTTGCAAGGAGATGGTGGTATGGTGGTGTTGCGTGTGTGGTGTTCGATTAGAAAGATATAATTTCTAAGTCCGGATTAGTGCTGTCAGTGGGGCCGCCGCTAACAGGTCCTGCACGGCCACCGTGGGGCTTGACTTGGCGCTATTCCGGACTTGGGGCGATCACGATGTCCCCGTGCGGGACTTAGAAGATGGAAGAACACAAGTACCCTTATCCCATGACTTGTGAGCGATTGGCATACGTTACCACATGAAGAGAAAAATTGGCTAAGTCCCGGATCCATATTATTTGAAGAGAAAAATCGGCTAAGTCCCGGATCCATATTATATGAAGAGAAAAATCGGCTAAGTCCAGGATCCATATCATATGAAGAGAAATATCGGCTAAGTCCAGGATCCATATATAATAACCTAATAATCGGCTAAGTCCAGGATCCGTATTATATGAAGAGAAAAATCGGCTAAGTCCAGGATCCATATATAATAACCTAATAATCGGCTAAGTCCAGGATCCATATTATATGAAGAGAAAAATCGGCTAAGTCCAGGATCCATATATAATAACCTAAAAATCGGCTAAGTCCAGGATCCATATAATATGATGAGAAAAATCGGCTAAGTCCCAGATTGGGTCTGTCAGACATACACTTTCAAGTTACCACACAAGCAAGCAAGAAGGCCGTGTGAAGGATCCATATGACATGAAGAGAAAAATTGGCTAAGTCCCAGATTGGGTCTGTCAGAAATACACTTCCAAGTTACCACACAAGCAAGCAAGATGGTCTAGTGATGGATCCATATGATATGAAGAGAAAAATCGGCTAAGTCCAGGATCCATATAATATGAAGAGAAAAATCGGCTAAGTCCCAGATTGGGTCTGTCAGACATACACTTTCAAGTTACCACACAAGCAAGCAAGATGGCCTAGTGATTGATCCATATGATATGAAGAGAAAAATCGGCTAAGTCCGAGATTGGGTCTGTCAGACATACACTTCCAAGTTACCACACAAGCAAGCAAGATGGCGTATTGATGGATCCATATGATATGAAGAGAAAAATCGGCTAAGTCCGAGATTGGGTCTGTCAGAAATACACTTCCAAGTTACCACACAAGCAAGCAAGATGGCCTAGTGATGGATCCATATGATATGAAGAGAAAAATCGGCTAAGTCCCAGATTGGGTCTGTCGGAAATACACTTCCAAGTTACCACACAAGCAAGCAAGATGGCCTAGTGATGGATCCATATGATATGAAGAGAAAAATCGGCTAAGTCCCAGATTGGGTCTGTCAGACATACACTTTCAAGTTACCACACAAGCAAGCAAGATGGCCTAGTGATTGATCCATATGATATGAAGAGAAAAATCGGCTAAGTCCGAGATTGGGTCTGTCAGACATACACTTCCAAGTTACCACACAAGCAAGCAAGTTACCACATGAAGAGAAAGCCGGCAAAGTCCGGGAATGTTACCACATGAACTGGAAGATGGGCAAAAACCTACCTTCACAGGGAACGTGAATAACTAAGGCTGTAGACATTGGATCGACAAGCCAAAGACTGATATGGAAAGGAAATGAGTAGTACTAGCTTTCCTGAGAGTTGCAGAGCTTAGACTGCATATGAACGGAAGATATTAAGCGTCAAAGTCAGAAAAGTTGCCCGAAGGAACACAAGTTCCAACTTAGAGCATGAATACCGCCTAGACGGTAGGAGGTACGGCCAGGCTGAGGAATAAGAAAATGTTGGCCAACATGTTCCCTAACTATCCCCCGAAGACCGCAAAGCAATCCAACATCAACCAAGAAAGTTATAGCCCGATCAAGGAAACACCTACTTTGCACCGATTTTGCACCAAATACATGTACCAAGCACCTTCGGTTGCATACCTGCAGGGGCTTACCATAGTAGGCCATGGAAGACCGATGTACCGAACATAATCACTTTCTATCTCCTCGGGTGTTGGAGATAGCGCTTTGCGGTAAAAGAACGAAAGTTAGACCATATCTTGGTGCATCTTTTTGCCCGAGATCACAAGACCCTATCTAGCAAGGCAAGAAAGTTGTGTGGGGACAAAATGTCCATAAGTGCCCAAAGTGGCACACTTGAACCATATATTCGAGAAAAACACAAGTGTGGGCCCGAGCTAGCGAGTTGAAATGTTCCGACCGTCAGTAGCCCTAATCAAGGCGCACTTATTATTATATGGGGCCAAAGTGCCAGCTAGTCTCCAAGTGGGCCATATGGGTGTTCTAAGGTTTGCACCCAAATGAGGAAAAAACAGGGTAAGGTACGGTGTACCTCGAATAACTCGGGCTGTGGATGGCCGAGCAAGACAAACGACATAGCGTTAGAAAGGTCTCAATGAGACCTAACTACCCTGATAATATGAAGGCATAGACTTGAACGACCGAGAATTTATTAGGTGCACAAGTGGTGAAGTTGCACCAAAGTCCGTGTTACCCGAAGTGGTACACGAACACCCAATATTCGACCAAAACACAAGTTTGCGCACGAGCTAGCGAGCTACATTGTTCTGACCGTCAGTAGCCCTTACCAAGACACGCATTTGATTATATGGGGCCAAGCCGCTAGCTCGACTCGAAGTCGGTCATATGGTTGGTTGATGGTTTGGACCGACCACGTGGTGTACCAAGGTGATGTACCTTTCATGAATTAAAACTCTGGCTGTATGGCACTGAGCGACAAGCTAAGGTGTGATTTGGAATAGTCTTGAGTGGGACTATTTAGGAAAAATGCGAACAAAAAATCACAAAGTCCTTGGGCGAAGCTATTAGCGAAACATAGAGCAAATTGGTACCAAAAACTATGGAAATGGGACTTGAGTCAAAAATAACCGCAAGTTGGAGAAGAGATAGCAAGCTTGCGTAGAACAATTATATTTGGTGCATGGTATCACCAACAAAAAAGTATATGGGGCCAAGGTGCTGGCTGGCCTCCAAAGTGGAGATATGGGCGATCCAAAGTTTGTACCCAAGTACGAACAAGTATGGAAAAAACAGGGTAAGGTACCAAGTACCATTAATAACTTCGGCTGTAGATGGCCGAGCGAGGCAAACGGCTCACCGTTGGAAAGGTCTTGGGGAGACCTATCTACCCTGAAAGTTTCATGAGGCTGAGTTGAAATACCACGGAGATAGTAGGTGATGATGGTCCAATTCGGGGACCAAGACGCAGGAAATGGCACTTGACCAAAATCACCCTTGGAAGGTGAATACCGGCTTACCGGTAAGAGATAGCGACTTGGCGTAGAATATTCATAAGTTGGGCGTGTAGAGACGCAACTTTTATTATATGGGGCCAACCCGGTCAGGGTGCTCCAAGTCGGTCGTTTGGTCGGTTTATGGTTTGGGCCGACCACGTGGTGTACCAAGTTGAGGTACCTTTCATGAATTATAACTCGGTCAGTTTGCCACCGAGCGACAAGCTGCGGTGTGTTTTGGAATGGTCTTGAGTGGGACTATCAAGGAAAAATACCAATCGAAAATCAGCTTGTCCATGGACGAAGCTATTAGTGAAACATATAGCAAAACGGGTCCGAAAACGAATGAAATGGGATTTGGACCAAGTAAAACGGCAAGTTGGAGAAGAGATAGCAAGTTGACGTGGAACATTTATATTTTGTGCATGGTATGACCAACAAAAAAGTATATGTGGCCTAGGTGCTGGCTGGCCTCCAAAGTGGCGATATGGGCGATACAAAGTTTGTACCCAAGTACGAACAAGTATGGAAAAAACAGGGTAAGGTACCAAGTACCATTAATAACTTCGGCTGTAGATGGCCGAGCGAGGCAAACGGCTCACCGTTGGAAAGGTCTTGGGGAGACCTATCTACCCTGAAAGTTTCATGAGGCTGAGTTGAAAGACCACGGAGATATTAGGTGATGATGGTCCAATTCGGGGACCAAGTCGCAGGAAATGGCACTTGACCAAAATCACCCTTGGAAGGTGAATACCGGCTTACCGGTAAGAGATAGCGACTTGGCGTAGAATATTCATAAGTTGGGCGTGTAGAGACGCAACTTTCATTATATGGGGGCAACCCGGTCGAGGTGCTCCAAGTCGGTCGTTTGGTCGGTTTATGGTTTGGGCCGACCACGTGGTGTACCAAGTTGAGGTACCTTTCATGAATTATAACTCGGTCAGTTTGCCACCGAGCGACAAGTTCCGGTGTGATTTAGAATTGTCTTGAGTGGGACTATCTAGGAAAAATACAAATAGAAAATCAGCATGTCCATGGACGAAGCTATTAGTGAAACATATAGCAAAACGGGTCCGAAAACGAATGAAATGGGATTTGGACCAAGTAAAACGGCAAGTTGGAGAAGAGATAGCAAGTTGACGTGGAACATTTATATTTTGTGCATGGTATGACCAACAAAAAAGTATATGTGGCCTAGGTGCTGGCTGGCCTCCAAAGTGGCGATATGGGCGATACAAAGGTTGTACCCAAGTATAGCAAAAACTGGTAGAGGTACTTTTCATGAATTACTGCTCAGGCTGTATGGCACTTAGCGGGACGCTTGGCTCTGGTATATAATAGTCTTGAGTGGGACTATCAAGGAAAAATACGAACAAAAAATCACCATGTCCACGGACGAAGGTATTAGCGAAACTTAGAGCGAAATTGCGACCAAGTCGCTGGAAATGGCCCTTGGACCAAGTATACCGTCAAGGCGGTACGAGATAGCGAGTTGACGTGGAATATTTATAAGTTTGCCTCCACGAGACGAAAGTTTAGTTATATGGGGCCAACCCGCTCAGGGTTGTCCAAGTCGGTCATATGGCTGATCGAAATTTTCGACCAAGTACTGAGAAAACAGGGTAAGGTACCGTGTACCTCGAATAACTTTGGCTGTAGATGTCCGAGCGAGGCAAACGGCATAGCGTTGGAAAGGTCTTGAGGTGTTCTAGGCACCCTGAAAGTTTGAAAAGGCTATCTGGAAAACTCGTGGAGATATTAGAGAAACATTGGGCCCAAAAGATACCAAGTCGCAGGAAATGGGCCCTCCAAGAACACCCTAAAATCCCAATTACGGCTAAGTTGCAGGCCAGCTAGCGAAGTGAAATGTTCTAGGCATAACTAGAACACGTTTATGCGCAACTTTTTGAATCAGAACTTTTTTCGATATCTGGCCCCCAAAGGGGGGATATGGGCGATCAAAGGATTTTTCCAAGTTTCGGTACTTTTTACGGTATCGCTCATAGCTCCGGCTGTATGCAAGCAAATGACAATCTAAGACATGATTTGGAAAGGTATTGAGCAGTACTAACTTACGTTAGAACACAGCGAAGCGCTATCGGTTCATGGCAAGGCCGATATAAACAGTCAAAGATGAAAAATGTTGACAAAATGAACAAAAATTACCTTGGTACGCGAATAGCGGCCAGGGATGAAGAGGTACGAAGGTGGTGTAGAAGAATTATAATTAGGGCTTGGTACGCTCTAAAAGTTTGCCGAAGACCGCAAAGCGCTCAGACCCATAGAAAGTGGCCATTTGGGCCGAACAGTGCGTGCAAAGAGGTGAAAATGCAAAAATTGCACTTTGGGGGGCGATTTGCGGGGGGAAGGAGGGGTCGGAGGGCAAAATGTCTCTTGACCAAAAAGTCTTATCTCGTCGAGATCTACAACATTGCCGAAGACCGCAAAGCGCTAGCTCGCAATCGAAAAATCGAGAATTTGAAAATTTTCTAAGTCTTGGGCTCCCTAAGGAAAAGTTTCAAAAATCACGTTTGTCCCCAATTTTGAAGGGGAAGGAGTCGGTTCCGGGGCATGGTGTCTTCGGCAAAAAGTCTTATCTTTTTGCGTACTTTCGACTAGTTCAATAAAAATTTTTGACCCAAAATTTGTTCGGCGGACCCCTAGGTCGAAAAACCCGAAAAAAGTCGAAAAAAGTCGAAAATGTCGAAAAATGAGAAAACCTCATATTCGGACTCTACACGAGCCCCAGATATTGAAAAGTGAAATCCGCGGTCGATTTGGAACAAAAAATTGACCTAGGCAAAGTTGTATGGAGGTAGGGACCCCTGAGAAAAAAGTTTGGTCCCGAGGCTCCTTGGACCACCAAGTCCCTAGGTCGGACCAAAATCGGAAAAAATCCGACCAAAGTCGAAAGTGTCGAAAATTTTAAAAAACCCCTTTTGGGGCCCTATGGCCTCCCTAGATAATGAAAAGTGAGGTCCGCGGCCGATCCGGAAGAAAAACTTGACCTAGGCAAACTTGTATGACGGTGGGGACCCAAAAAAATTTCGATGAGTGTAGTTTAGACAGGCCGGAAAATGTATCGGTGGTCCGTATCAAGGGACGTCTTTTAGTTCCATGGGGTGGTGGTCGTCGAACAAAATCGCCTAGGTCGACCACCAGAAAGACCAGTCGTGTTGTAATGGATGTTTTGACCACTTTACTAGGGAAACCTAGTAGGTCGAAGCAAATTTGGGGTTCGAGATGAGTTGGTGAAAGTTGGTCCAACCTAGGTGTGCTTGGTGGAGGTTGACCATGAAAGTAGAGCATGATAGGAATGACCATAACTTTGGTTCTAGATGTCGGATCGGTACACTTGAGGCAGTTTTGGAAAGGTGAAGGCCTGCTCTAGCTATGTTTCCTACCAAGCTGAGCGCCTACTAGTGACCCGGAGGAGGTATTAAGGGTCAAAGGCAAAAAGGGGTACCCTAAAGTGCATGTGACCAAGAAAATGGGAAAAACGGTATCGCCTATAGCTCAGGCTGTATGGCTCGGATCGGAAAGCTTGGATATGCGTTGGAAAGGTCTTGACGAGCGCTAGCTATGTGTCCTACCAAGCGAAGCGCTAGGTGTTGAGCAAGTCGGTCATATTAGAGGGCAAAGGTGAAAAATGGTGGTTTAGAGGCGAAAATTCACCTTATGATCGAAAATAGCGGGCGAACGATAAGAGCTACGAACACGGCGTAGAACAATCATAAGTACGTTACCACAAGACCTAACTTTGGCCAATATAGAGCGAGAAGATCGGAGGTACCCATCAGGGTGATATGGCTGGTTCAAAGTTGGACCAAAACGAGACTTGAGAAATGGGTTGAAACACGGTATCGCGAATAACTCAGGCTGTATGGAACGGATCGACAAGCTAAGATCAGTGTTGGAAAGGTCGAACCGAGCGCTAACTATAATCCCAAACAACCGAAGCGCTAAGTGTTGAGCAAAACTGAGTTATTAAGCGACAAAGTGGAAAAATAATACCAAAATTTCCAAAAATCACACAAGACCAAGAATACCGAGCAGGCGGTAAGAGATAGCGGGTTGACGTAGAATACTTATAAGTTTGCCTCTACGAGACCTAAAAGTCGTCCATAGACAGCGAGAAGATCGGACCACTCTGGAAGGGTGATACGAGTGGTCAAAAATTGGCAAAAATGAAACATGGCTAAAATGGATTTGACTTGTGCACCGTATAGCTCCGGCTGTATGGCATGGATTGTTAAGCTAGGATATGTTTTGGAAAGGTAACACCCAGCGCTAGATACGACTAGAAGAAAGCAAAGCGCTAACTAGCATGATTTGGAAGTTATTAAGTGTCAAAGTCGAAAAATGTTACCAAAATTGAAACTCGAGTACATTGGGCCAAAAAGTACAAGTTGTGAAATTTGGACTTACGAGTAAAATACCGAGCAGGCGGTAAGAGATAGAGACTTGGTGTAGAACAATTATATGTTGGGCATGTTATAACCTATATTTGGCCCGAACATAGTGACGAGATCGGTGGTACCCAAAAGGGTGGTACAGGTGTTAGATGGTTTTCCCAGAGCATAAGCTCCACATGATATGGAAAACGGGAAACATCATAACTTCGGCTGTATGGCATGGAATGGAACGAACAAGGTATCGATGGAAAGAGAAAAGGTAGCGCTAACTATAATTCCTACCAAGCAAAGCGCTAGCATGTGACCGTTCGGGTGTTATTGTGAGTCAAAGTCAGAAATTGTTACCACGAGAGGCGAAAATCCGACTAAGTCCATGAATACCGGGCTGGCGGTAAGAGATACGGCTTGGCCGTAGAACATTTATAAGTTGGCCAATACAAGACCTAAGTTTCGTCCATAGACGACAAGAAGATCGAAGATACGTGAAGGTGAGATATGGGCGTCCCAAAGTGGGCCTTTGAAAAAGTGACAAACTTCCCTTATAACAGCATACACCAAATATCTCTGGCTCTATGGCACCGAATAAGAAGTTGAGGTCAGCGATAGAAAGGTGATAGTCAGCGCTAAATATCATACGAACAGAGTGAAGCGCTAAAGGGAAAGGATCTTGGTGATATAAGGTGACAAAGTCGAGAAAAGTTGCCTCAAAATCATGAAAAATGTGAAAAAATGGCTAAGTCCCGGGTGCCTTAAGGGCAGGTTGATCGAATGTACCGAGCTGGCGGTACGAGATAGAGACTTGGTGTAGAACAATTATATGTTTGGCATGGCAAGACCTACATTTGGTCAATACAAAGTGAGAAGATCAAAGAAACCCGTAAGGGTGATATTGGTGTCCAAAGGTAAAAAGCACTAAGTCTTGGGAAACTTATATGAAGAAAAAGGACCCTGATGGGTCATATAGGATGGATCGAAAAATCGGCTAAGTCCCAAAATGGGGATGTCAGAACTACACTCATGTGTTACCACATCAAGCAAGGCAAACTTATATGAAGCAAAGGACCCTGATGGGTCATATGGTATTGATCGAAAAATCGGCTAAGTCCCAAAATGGGGATGTCAGAACTACACTCAAATGTTACCACACCAAGCAAGGCAAACTTATATGAAGCAAAGGACCCTGATGGGTCATATGGTATTTTACGAAAAATCGGCTAAGTCCCAAAATGGGGATGTCAGAACTACACTCAAATGTTACCACACCAAGCAAGGCAAACTTATATGAAGCAAAGGACCCTGATGGGTCATATGGTATTTTACGAAAAATCGGCTAAGTCCCAAAATGGGGATGTCAGAACTACACTCAAATGTTACCACACCAAGCAAGGCAAACTTATATGAAGCAAAGGACCCTGATGGGTCATATGGTATTTTACGAAAAATCGGCTAAGTCCCAAAATGGGGATGTCAGAACTACACTCAAATGTTACCACACCAAGCAAGGCAAACTTATATGAAGCAAAGGACCCTGATGGGTCATATGGTATTTTACGAAAAATCGGCTAAGTCCCAAAATGGGGATGTCAGAACTACACTCAAATGTTACCACACCAAGCAAGGCAAACTTATATGAAGGCAAGGTCCCTGATGGGTCATATGGTATTTTACGAAAAATCGGCTAAGTCCCAAAATGGGGATGTCAGAACTACACTCAAATGTTACCACACCAAGCAAGGCAAACTTATATGAAGCAAAGGACCCTGATGGGTCATATGGTATTGATTGAAAAATCGGCTAAGTCCCAAAATGGGGATGTCAGAACTACACTCAAATGTTACCACACCAAGCAAGGCAAACTTATATGAAGCAAAGGACCCATATGGGTCATATGGTATTTTACGAAAAATCGGCTAAGTCCCAAAATGATGATGTCAGAACTACACTCAAATGTTACCATACCAAGCAAGGCAAACTTATATGAAGGAAAGGACCCATATGGGTCATATGGTATTTTACGAAAAATCGGCTAAGTCCCAAAATGAGGATGTCAGAACTACACTAAAAAGTTACCACACCAAGCAAGGCAAAGTACCTAGGTGAACCCTAGGAAGAAACACGGACCAAGTCAGATGGCCTAAGTCAATAGAACAAGTGACCTAGGCAAAGTTGTATGGCGCTGAGGACCCTGAAAAATCTGGTTAGTGTAGTTTAGACAGGGTAGGTTTTTGGGTCGGCCGAACCCCCTTATTTTGGGTTTTGGCCTCATCAAGAAGCTACACCTAGGCAAACTGCCTAGGGTGAAAGTGCGAAGACCAATCGAATAGTAAGACAAGTTTTGACCGATCGCCCTAGGCAAGCTTGTATGAAGAAAGGGACCCTAAGGGTCATATGGAAATACATGAAAAATCGGCTAAGTCCCAAAATTGGGATGTCTGAACTACACTAAAAAGTTACCACATCAAGCAAGGCAAACTACCTAGGTGAACCCTAGCAAGAAACACGGACCAAGTCAGATGGCCTAAGTCAAGAGTGCAAGTGACCTAGGCAAAGTTGTATGACGGTGAGGACCCTGAAAAATCTGGTTAGTGTAGTTTAGACAGGGGAGGTTTTTGGGTCGGCTGAACCTCCTTATTTTGGGTTTTGACCTCCTCAAGAAGCTACACCTAGGCAAACTGCCTAGGGTGAAAGTGCGAAGACCAATCGAATAGTAAGACAAGTTTTGACCGATCGCCCTAGGCAAGCTTGTATGAAGAAAGGGACCCTATGGGTCATATGGAAATACATGAAAAATCGGCTAAGTCCCAAAATTGGGATGTCTGAACTACACTAAAAAGTTACCACACCAAGCAAGGCAAAGTACCTAGGTGAACCCTAGGAAGAAACACGGACCAAGTCAGATGGCCTAAGTCAATAGAACAAGTGACCTAGGCAAAGTTGTATGGCGCTGAGGACCCTGAAAAATCTGGTTAGTGTAGTTTAGACAGGGTAGGTTTTTGGGTCGGCCGAACCCCCTTATTTTGGGTTTTGGCCTCATCAAGAAGCTACACCTAGGCAAACTGCCTAGGGTGAAAGTGCGAAGACCAATCGAATAGTAAGACAAGTTTTGACCGATCGCCCTAGGCAAGCTTGTATGAAGAAAGGGACCCTAAGGGTCATATGGAAATACATGAAAAATCGGCTAAGTCCCAAAATTGGGATGTCTGAACTACACTAAAAAGTTACCACATCAAGCAAGGCAAACTACCTAGGTGAACCCTAGCAAGAAACACGGACCAAGTCAGATGGCCTAAGTCAAGAGTGCAAGTGACCTAGGCAAAGTTGTATGACGGTGAGGACCCTGAAAAATCTGGTTAGTGTAGTTTAGACAGGGGAGGTTTTTGGGTCGGCTGAACCTCCTTATTTTGGGTTTTGACCTCCTCAAGAAGCTACACCTAGGCAAACTGCCTAGGGTGAAAGTGCGAAGACCAATCGAATAGTAAGACAAGTTTTGACCGATCGCCCTAGGCAAGCTTGTATGAAGAAAGGGACCCTATGGGTCATATGGAAATACATGAAAAATCGGCTAAGTCCCAAAATTGGGATGTCTGAACTACACTAAAAAGTTACCACATCAAGCAAGGCAAAGTACCTAGGTGAACCCTAGCAAGAAACACGGACCAAGTCAGATGGCCTAAGTCAAGAGAACAAGTGACCTAGGCAAAGTTGTATGACGGTGAGGACCCTGAAAAATCTGGTTAGTGTAGTTTAGACAGGGGAGGTTTTTGGGTCGGCTGAACCTCCTTATTTTGGGTTTTGACCTCCTCAAGAAGCTACACCTAGGCAAACTGCCTAGGGTGAAAGTGCGAAGACCAATCGAATAGTAAGACAAGTTTTGACCGATCGCCCTAGGCAAGCTTGTATGAAGAAAGGGACCCTATGGGTCATATGGAAATACATGAAAAATCGGCTAAGTCCCAAAATTGGGATGTCTGAACTACACTAAAAAGTTACCACATCAAGCAAGGCAAAGTACCTAGGTGAACCCTAGCAAGAAACACGGACCAAGTCAGATGGCCTAAGTCAAGAGAACAAGTGACCTAGGCAAAGTTGTATGACGGTGAGGACCCTGAAAAATCTGGTTAGTGTAGTTTAGACAGGGGAGGTTTTTGGGTCGGCTGAACCTCCTTATTTTGGGTTTTGACCTCCTCAAGAAGCTACACCTAGGCAAACTGCCTAGGGTGAAAGTGCGAAGACCAATCGAATAGTAAGACAAGTTTTGACCGATCGCCCTAGGCAAGCTTGTATGAAGAAAGGGACCCTATGGGTCATATGGAAATACATGAAAAATCGGCTAAGTCCCAAAATTGGGATGTCTGAACTACACTAAAAAGTTACCACAGCAAGCAAGGCAAAGTACCTAGGTGAACCCTAGGAAGAAACACGGACCAAGTCAGATGGCCTAAGTCAAGAGTACAAGTGACCTAGGCAAAGTTGTATGGCGCTGAGGACCCTGAAAAATCGGGTTAGTGTAGTTCAGACAGGGGAGGTTTCTGGGTCGGCTGAACCTCCTTATTTCGGGTTTTGGCCTCCTCAAGAAGACAGACCTAGGCAAACTGCCTAGGGTGAAAGTGCGAAGACCAATCGAATAGTAAGACAAGTTTTGACCGATCGCCCTAGGCAAGCTTGTATGAAGAAAGGGACCCTATGGGTCATATGGAAATACATGAAAAATCGGCTAAGTCCCAAAATTGGGATGTCTGAACTACACTAAAAAGTTACCACATCAAGCAAGGCAAAGTACCTAGGTGAACCCTAGGAAGAAACACGGACCAAGTCGGATGGCCTAAGTCAAGAGTACAAGTGACCTAGGCAAAGTTGTATGGCGCTGAGGACCCTGAAAAATCGGGTTAGTGTAGTTCAGACAGGGGAGGTTTCAGGGTCGGCTGGACCTCCTTATTTCGGGTTTTGGCCTCCTCAAGAAGACAGACCTAGGCGAATTGCCTAGGGTGAAAGTGCGAAGACCAATCGAATAGTAAGACAAGTTTTGACCGATCGCCCTAGGCAAGCTTGTATGAAGAAAGGGACCCTATGGGTCATATGGAAATATACGAAAAATCGGCTAAGTCCCAAAATTGGGATGTCAGAACTACACTAAAAAGTTACCACATCAAGCAAGGCAAAGTACCTAGGTGAACCCTAGGAAGAAACACGGACCAAGTCAGATGGCCTAGGTCAAGAGTATAAGTGACCTAGGCAAAGTTGTATGGCGCTGAGGACCCTGAAAAATCGGGTTAGTGTAGTTAAGACAGGGGAGGTTTCAGGGTCGGCTGGACCTCCTTATTTCGGGTTTTGGCCTCCTCAAGAAGACAGACCTAGGCGAATTGCCTAGGGTGAAAGTGCGAAGACCAATCGAATAGTAAGACAAGTTTTGACCGATCGCCCTAGGCAAGCTTGTATGAAGAAAGGGACCCTATGGGTCATATGGAAATATACGAAAAATCGGCTAAGTCCCAAAATTGGGATGTCAGAACTACACTTTAAAGTTACCACATTAGCAAGGCAGACTTGTATGAAGAACGGGACCCTGGTGAAAGTAGCAAATATCCCAAACCGAACATGAATATTATACACACAAGAGTACGAACATAAAGGAACACGGACCAAGCGTACCGAGAGAATCGGTACTATAGAACCCTCGTGGTTCTACACAAAGACTTTATGTTAGGGGTTCAAGCCCCATAGTACTCAAACGGTGACAGTAGCAAATATCCCAAAACAAACGTGAATCTTATTCACAAGAGTACGAACATAAAGGAACACGGACCAAGCGTACCGAGAGAATCGGTACTATAGAGCCCTCGTGGTTCTACACAAAGACTTTATGTTCGGGGTTCACACCCCAAATCGAACGTGGAATTTACTTTCTGATGGTCATGCGGTCGTCCAAAGGGGTCTAGTATCCTGGGATGACAAGCATCACGGGCACAGCTCGTATCAAAACAGTCGAAGAGGCCCGCGAAAGCTTGCTTTCCATGGCTATGCGATGCACAAATTGAGTTTACTCACCGTAGTATAAAACGAACGAACCGAACCTATCCGAGTAGGGATAATGGGCGCAGTAACATACTTCTGTGACCCAGCGAGAGTTGAACGAGGTGACATGAACTGTCAGTGGCTTATATCAGATGGGATACATACATGAGATTGCTTTCAAATCTACACTCGAAAACCTAACCAAGTAAAAGCGAACGTGGGGAGGATTCGAAACCGGTAACGAAATCTTAAGCTGGAAAGAGTCATCACTATGGATACATATTATGCGAAACCAATCAAGTGCTCAGTACTGATCCAAAACCTAAGAGCACTAGTGAACACCTTATTCTCACCCTAGTTCACATCCAAGTGATCGACCACGTGTGTGAAGCAAAGACCAATCGAATTCCTCAATGAACCGAACACTATGAACAAATGGCCAAAAACGTTATAACTATCCAAACATCCTACTATCTAACGAAAGTCATCACGATGGAACCATACCATGATCTTTAACCTATAGCGCTCACCATATTCCTATCCAGAGTGCAAGTGAACAGATTGCTCACCCCTACCAGTTCACATCCACGTGATCGACTAACATACCGAGGTTACCACAAGTCAGAGTTATACGTTTACAAGCGCAAGACCAATCGAAAACCCCGAAAGCAATCTCGACCCAAAATGTATTATCCGTGAGTGTAGTCGAGTCTCGTACTCGTCATCTGTAATCGTCGGATAGAATATCCAGTACACGGTTGTCTTTCCAAATGAAATCTACATACAGAACTCGCTCTTGGCAAATGGGTGGCAATGGCGCAATCAGGAGCGAGTTCCCGTCCGGGTGCCAAGTGATTGGCAAATGTCTGGGGGAAAGCAACCATATGTTGATTTGTCTGTTAGTGTACTGGGTGTTTGAGGTATGTAGTATCCACGCTTGGTTGGGTGTGTCAGAGGACCATGGATGCGTTCACAACCCCAATTGGGGTACATCGGGAATGATTTTGTGGAACCGATGTGCCCGGCACACACTAAGTTTTGTTGCAAGTTAATAGTGTGCCATGTCCGGGGGGGTTGTGATTAAACTCTGGTGAATTGCGTACTGTGGTGATTGGGGTATGAAAGCCCCGCAGTTGCAATGATCGGACGCGCCTAGCGTGTCCTTTAGTTGATGGTAGGGAAATGAAGGCCCTTGTCAGCTCACCTAAGTATTCATGGAAGTTTGGCATAAGGTCGCTGTGGTAGGGGTATGAAGGCCCCGTCAGCGCATGCACAATCGGGCGCACGAGCGCTTAGCGGAGTCGAATGCCGCTCAAGTGCCTGTCCGGTGCATCGGGTGTGTGTGATACGAGGGCAATGAGGTTCGCACGGGGGCTCGCCTCCCGTGTGCTACCGGACTTGACAACATATAGAACGTGGTGTTTGCTCCTCCGGGTGCAATGGGACAATGAACATTCGAACGCAAAGTCGGAATTCTGGTTGATCCTACCAGTAATATACGCTCGTCTCAAAGGTTAAGCCATGCATGTCTAAGTACAAACAGATTTAATGTGAAACCGCATAAGGCTCAGTATAACAGCTATAATTTACGAGATCATCAACCTAGTTACTTGGATAACTGTGGAAAATCTAGAGCTAATACATGCAACATGCCAGGACCCTCGCGGGAACTGGTGCACTTATTAGTCAAACCAATCGCGGGTTCTCCGTGTCATTGAGTTGAAGTCTGGATAATGATGCTGATCGTATGGTCTCGCACCGACGACAGATCTCGCAAATATCTGCCCTATCAACTATGGATGGTAGTATAGAGGACTACCATGGTTGCAACGGGTAACGGGGAATCAGGGTTCGATTCCGGAGAGGGAGCCTGAGAAATGGCTACCACATCCAAGGAAGGCAGCAGGCGCGTAAATTACCCAATCCCGGGACGGGGAGGTAGTGACGAGAAATAACAATATGAAACTCTTTAATGATGTTTCATAATTGGAATGAGTAGAGCATAAATCCTTCTACGAGGATCAAGTGGAGGGCAAGTCTGGTGCCAGCAGCCGCGGTAATTCCAGCTCCACTAGCGTATATTAAAATTGTTGCGGTTAAAACGTTCGAAGTTGATACTTGTCCAACACAGTCCGGCTCCGCCGACCCGGTCAACCCGTGGTCGGTGGGCCAAGTCGGAATCTGGTTGCGACTCAATGGTGTGGTAGGGCACCAAGTCTGTGTCATGGTGTGCCCTTCAACGGGTGCAAGTGTAACATAGAGCTCGACCGCTCACGTTTACCTTGAACAAATTAGAGTGCTTAAAGCAGGGTGCCCAAACGCCCTAGAATAATCTTGCATGGAATAATGGAATACGACCTTGGTCTAATCTTTCATTGGTTTGTACTCAGACCGGAGGTAATGATTAACAGAAGTAGTTGGGGACACTAGTATTACGGCGCGAGAGGTGAAATTCGTAGACCGTCGTAAGACTAACTAAAGCGAAGGCATTTGTCAAGGATGCTTTCTTTAATCAAGAACGAAAGTTAGAGGATCGAAGGCGATTAGATACCGCCCTAGTTCTAACCGTAAACGATGCCAACTAGCAATTGGGAGACGCTACAACCAGGTGCTCTCAGTAGCTTCCGGGAAACCAAAGTCAGGTTCCGGGGGAAGTATGGTTGCAAAGTTGAAACTTAAAGGAATTGACGGAAGGGCACCACAATGAAATGGAGCTTGTGTTAGTTGCGTGCCACAGTGTCCGTAAAGTGTGATTTTATCCTAGGGACAGATGCCTCTTCCGTCATCGCTTCTACCGTGTAGGTGCACAGCGTGACGGAAGGTTAAAGGCTCAGAGGAGGGAGTAATGTTGGTCATGGTCCTTCGGGGCCAAGGCCAATGTGAACCCTCGTCCAAAATGAAATGGAGCTTGCGGTTCAATTTGACTCAACACGGGAAAACTTACCAGGTCCGAACTTATGGAGGTGAGACAGATTAATAGCTCTTTCTCAAATTTAAGGGTAGTGGTGCATGGCCGTTCTTAGTTCGTGGATTGATTTGTCTGGTTAATTCCGATAACGAACGTGACTCACATATGCTAACTAGAACGCAGTCAGCGTTAATGCGTCGATGCCGATTGGAACGGGTTAGGACCTTTCGGTGGAGTATGACCTGACACCTTCGCTGTTCGTGTGCGCAAGTGCACTTACGGTACGCTGCTTAGCAGGACAATTTGTGTTTAGCAAAATGAGATCGAGCGATAACAGGTCCGTGATGCCCTTAGATGTTCTGGGCTACACGCGTGCTACAATGTGGGTAGCAGCGTGTCTCCTATTCCGAGAGGAACGGGAAATCACTCAAATACTCACTTAGTAGGGATTATGGATTGCAATGGTCCATATGAACTCGGAACTTCTAGTAAGTGCTGGTCATCAGCCAGCGTTGAATACGTCCCTGCCCTTTGTACACACCGCCCGTCGCTACTACCGATGGATTATTTAGTGAGGTCTTTGGAGATGATCGTTCGCTGGATCCTCGTGAACCGCGTCTGCTTTATCGAAGTTGACCGAACTTGATGATTTAGAGGAAGTAAAAGTCGTAACAAGGTTTCCGTAGGTGAACCTGCGGAAGGATCATTAGTGGCCAAGTGATCCTTCCAGAAGTCCGAACCTGCGGGTTGAGACTTCGGCACAAGTTGCCATATGATAATTGACGAAACACTATAGAAGTCCGAACCTGCGGGTTGAGACTCAGGCACAAGTTGCCATATGAAAGTTGACGAAACACTAACAAGTCCGAACCTGCGGGTTGAGACTTAGGCACACGTTGCCTTATACATGACTTCGAACAAATACACAAGTCCGAACCTGCGGGTTGAGACTTAGGCACAAGTTGCCTTATACATGACTTCGAACAAATACACAAGTCCGAACCTGCGGGTTGAGACTTAGGCACAAGTTGCCATATGAAAGTTGACGAAACACTAACAAGTCCGAACCTGCGGGTTGAGACTTAGGCACACGTTGCCTTATACATGACTTCGAACAAATACACAAGTCCGAACCTGCGGGTTGAGACTTAGGCACAAGTTGCCTTATACATACATTGGCCAAATAAACAGAAGTCCGAACCTGCGGGTTGAGACTTAGGCACAAGTTGCCATATTATATTCGATCAAACACTAAGTAGTCCGAACCTGCGGGTTGAGACTCAAGACCGTAACAAGATGTCACTATACAAGTCCGAACCTAAGGGTTGAGACTTAATGCGATCTAGATACCAAGTTGACATCCAATACCTGTTGAGCAAAACCAAAGATTCCCTGTTCTCGAATGATTACACTATATAACAGGGAATCATGAAGAAATCAAGCAAGCGTGAAACAAAGTCATCACTTGGGCATGCTCGATAGCCAACCACATGACCTTAACCTAAGAGAGCATGCAAACCACATGATACCTATAAACGATTAACCCGCCCTAGTTCAATCGTTCACCAAGTGATGACTTCAGTATGGCTAAGAGAAAAACTTTTAAATGGGAAAAACTCTAAGTCCGAACCTCCGGGTTGAGACTTCCGCGTCGGAGGTGGGCGCACCTCCTATCCGAAAGATGATGAATCAGGGGTGTTCGGTCAGCAATGGTCGGATGCCCCGTCGTAGTCCAACTATGACAATCAAAGTCAAGACCTCCGGGTTGAGACTTTCCGCGAGTACAAGCATAAAGGAACACGGACCAAGCCGTACCGAGAGAATCGGTACTAGAGCCCTCGTGGTTCTACATTGAGAGAGCCCTCGTGGTTCTCATTAGGGGCTTTATGCAAGTCGTACTCAATACTGTGGTGTGAAGTATAAAGTATAGTCCTCGCCTGGTCCACGCTGCTTCGGCGGTCCTGGGTAAGATAGTTAATTCTAGCTTGCCCTATAGTGGAATGAGGACACTTAATGCTTCGTCTTTTAGCGGCGGCTAGACTCCTCCTCACGGGGAACGAGTTGACGCGCACAGCGGCGGCTTACGCACTATGGCAATCATGGATGCCTGAAGATTCCGTGAAGTTCTCCCCTGGTCCACGCTGCCTCGGCAGTCCTGGGTAAAATGGAATATTTCCAGCTTGCCCTATAGTGGAAGAGGACTATCCAACAATACAAAGTCAAGACCTCCGGGTTGAGACTTTCCGCGTCGGTGGTGTCGCGCACCGCCTATCCGAAAGATGGTGTAACAGGGGTGTTCGATCAGCAATGGTCGGATGCCCCGTCATAGTCCAACTATGACAACCAAAGTCAAGACCTCCGGGTTGAGACTTTCCGCGTCCGGAGGTACGCGTACCGCCTACCCGAAAGATGGTGTGCTTCTGGGGTATTCGATGAGTCGGATACCCCGTCGTAGTCCAACTATGACAATCAAAGTCAAGACCTCCGGGTTGAGACTTCCGCGTCCGGAGGTACGCGTACCGCCTACCCGAAAGATGGTGTGCTTCTGGGGTATTCGATGAGTCGGATACCCCGTCGTAGTCCAACTATGACAATCAAAGTCAAGACCTCCGGGTTGAGACTTCCGCGTCCGGAGGTACGCGTACCGCCTACCCGAAAGATGGTGAATCAGGGGTGTTCGATCAGCAATGGTCGGATGCCCCGTCGTAGTCCAACTATGACAATCAAAGTCAAGACCTCCGGGTTGAGACTTTCTAAGAGTACAAGCATAAAGGAACACGGACCAAGCCGTACCGAGAGAATCGGTACTAGAGCCCTTGTGGTTCTACATTGAGAGAGCCCTCGTGGTTCTCATTAGGGGCTTTATGCAAGAAGTACTCAATACTGTGGTGTGAAGTATAAAGTATAGAGTCCTCCACTGGTCCACGCTGCTCCGGCGGTCCTGGGTAAGATAGTTCATTCTAGCTTGCCCTATGTGGAAGAGGACTCAATACCCTACCTGTTGAGCTTGAAACAAAGTCATCACTTGGGCATGCTCTATAGCCAACCACATGACATTAACCTAAGAGAGCATGCAGCGTATTATCCCAATGCAAAGTAAACGATAGACTCGCCCTAGTTCAGTGCTTCAACCAAGTGATGACTTCAATATGGCTAGTGTGTGAAGTATAAAGTATAGTCCTCCCCTGGTCCACACTGCTTCGGCGGTCCTGGGTAAGATAGTTAGTTCTAGCTTGCCCTATGTGGAAGAGGACACCATACTTAATACTGTGGTGTTATGAACAAAGTATAGTCCTCCACTGGTCCACGCTGCTTCGGCGGTCCTGGGTAAGATAGTTCATTCTAGCTTGCCCTATGTGGAAGAGGGCATACAAGACAAAGTATAGTTCTCCCCTGGTCCACGCTGCTTCGGCGGTCCTGGGTAAGATAGTTAATTCTAGCTTGCCCTATGTGGAAGAGAGCATACATGAACCAAGAACGAAGGTTATGATCGAGGAATGATTCGACAACTAACCGATGGTATGAAATGTGTAGAATTCAAGCAAGCACACAATCAAGTCATCACTTGGGCATGCTCGATAGCCAACCCTATGACATTAACCTAGTAGAGCATGCGAAAACCAATATATATATGTAAACGATGCCTCCCTAGTTCAGCGCTTCAACCAAGTGATGACTTCAGAATGGCTAAATCAAATCGGTTCAAAACATACCATCGGTACCCTATTGAAACACACAAGTCGATATCAAACCTCTTAATTGTGTAGTCCTCCACTGGTCCACGCCGCTGCGGCGGTCCTGGGTAAGATAGTTCATTCTAGCTTGCCCTATGTGGAAGAGGGCACATTACTCAATACTGTGGTGTTATGAACAAAGTATAGTCCTCCACTGGTCCACGCTGCTTCGGCGGTCCTGGGTAAGATAGTTCATTCTAGCTTGCCCTATGTGGAAGAGGGCATACAAGACAAAGTATAGTTCTCCCCTGGTCCACGCTGCTTCGGCGGTCCTGGGTAAGATAGTTAATTCTAGCTTGCCCTATGTGGAAGAGAGCATACATGAACCAAGAACGAAGGTTATGATCGAGGAATGATTCGACAACTAACCGATGGTATGAAATGTGTAGAATTCAAGCAAGCACACAATCAAGTCATCACTTGGGCATGCTCGATAGCCAACCCTATGACATTAACCTAGTAGAGCATGCGAAAACCAATATATATATGTAAACGATGCCTCCCTAGTTCAGCGCTTCAACCAAGTGATGACTTCAGAATGGCTAAATCAAATCGGTTCAAAACATACCATCGGTACCCTATTGAAACACACAAGTCGATATCAAACCTCTTAATTGTGTAGTCCTCCACTGGTCCACGCCGCTGCGGCGGTCCTGGGTAAGATAGTTCATTCTAGCTTGCCCTATGTGGAAGAGGGCACATTACTCAATACTGTGGTGTTATGAACAAAGTATAGTCCTCCTCTGGTCCACGCTGCTTCGGCGGTCCTGGGTAAGATAGTTAATTCTAGCTTGCCCTATGTGGAAGAGGGCATACAAGACAAAGTATAGTTCTCCCCTGGTCCACGCTGCTTCGGCGGTCCTGGGTAAGATAGTTAATTCTAGCTTGCCCTATGTGGAAGAGAGCATACATGAACCAAGAACGAAGGTTATGATCGAGGAATGATTCGACAACTAACCGATGGTATGAAATGTGAAGAATTCAAGCAAGCACACAATCAAGTCATCACTTGGGCATGCTCGATAGCCAACCTCATGACATTAACCTAGTAGAGCATGCAAAAACCAATATATATGTAAACGATGCCTCCCTAGTTCAGCGCTTCAACCAAGTGATGACTTCAGAATGGCTAAATCAAATCGGTTCAAAACATACCATCGGTACCCTATTGAAACACACAAGTCGATATCAAACCTCATGATTGTGTAGTCCTCCACTGGTCCACGCCGCTTCGGCCGTCCTGGGTAAAATGGAACATTCCAGCTTGCCCTATGTGGAAGAGGGCACATTACTCAATACTGTGGTGTGAAGTATAAAGTTCAGTTCTCCCCTGGTCCACGCTGCTTCGGCGGTCCTGGGTAAGATAGTTCATTCTAGCTTGCCCTATGTGGAAGAGGACACTTAATACTTCGTCTCTAAGCGGCGGCTTGACTCCTCCCTACGGGGAACGGGTTTACGCGCACAGCGGCGGCTTACGCACTATGGCAGTCATGGATGCCTTACGTTTCTATGAAAAGTGTGTTCCTCCCCTGGTCCACGCTGCTTCGGCAGTCCTGGGTAAGATAGTTAGTTCTAGCTTGCCCTATGTGGAAGAGGACACGTAGACTTACTGTGGTGTGAAGTATAAAGTTCAGTTCTCCCCTGGTCCACGCCGCTTCGGCCGTCCTGGGTAAAATGGATTCATCCAGCTTGCCCTATGTGGAATGAGGACACTTTATGCTTCGTCTCTAAGCGGCGGCTTGCTCCTCCCTACGGGGAACGGATCAGACCACCACCTTCGTACCTCTTCATCCCTGGCCGCTATTCGCGTACCAAGGTAATTTTTGTTCATTTTGTCAACATTTTTCATCTTTGACTGCTTATATCGGCCTTGCCATGAACCGATAGCGCTTCGCTGTGTTCTAACGTAAGTTAGTACTACTCAATACCTTTCCAAATCATGTCTTAGATTGTCATTTGCTTGCTTACAGCCGGAGCTATGAGTGATACCGTAAAAAGTACCGAAACTTGGAAAAATCCTTGGATCGACCATATCCCCCCTTTGGGGGCCAGATATCGAAAAAAGTTCTGATTCAAAAAGTTGCGCCTTAACGTGTTCTAGTTATGCCTAGAACATTTCACTTCGCTAGCTGGCCTGCAACTTAGCCGTAATTGGGATTTTAGGGTGTTCTTGGAGGGCCCATTTCCTGCGACTTGGTATCTTTTGGGCCCAATGTTTCTCTAATATCTCCACGAGTTTTCCAGATAGCCTTTTCAAACTTTCAGGGTGCCTAGAACACCTCAAGACCTTTCCAACGCTATGCCGTTTGCCTCGCTCGGACATCTACAGCCAAAGTTATTCGAGGTACACGGTACCTTACCCTGTTTTCTCAGTACTTGGTCGAAAATTTCGATCAGCCATATGACCGACTTGGACAACCCTGAGCGGGTTGGCCCCATATAACTAAACTTTCGTCTCGTGGAGGCAAACTTATAAATATTCCACGTCAACTCGCTATCTCGTACCGCCTTGACGGTATACTTGGTCCAAGGGCCATTTCCAGCGACTTGGTCGCAATTTCGCTCTAAGTTTCGCTAATACCTTCGTCCGTGGACATGGTGATTTTTTGTTCGTATTTTTCCTTGATAGTCCCACTCAAGACTATTCCATACCAGAGCCAAGCGTCCCGCTAAGTGCCATACAGCCTGAGCAGTAATTCATGAAAGGTACCTCTACCAGTTTTTGCCATACTTGGGTACAAACTTTGGATCGCCCATATCTCCACTTTGGAGGCCAGCCAGCACCTTGGCCTCATATACTTTTTTGTTGGTCATACCATGCACCAAATATAATTGTTCTACGCCAACTTGCTATCTCTTCTCCAACTTGCCGTTATTCTTGGTCCAAGTCCCATTTCATTCGTTTTTGGACCCATTTTGCTATATGTTTCACTAATAGCTTCGGCCATGGACAAGCTGATTTTCTATTTGTATTTTTCCTTGATAGTCCCACTCAAGACCATTCCAAAACACACCGCAGCTTGTCGCTCGGTGGCAAACTGACCGAGTTATAATTCATGAAAGGTACCTCAACTTGGTACACCACGTGGTCGGCCCAAACCATAAACCGACCAAACGACCGACTTGGAGCACCCTGACCGGGTTGGCCCCATATAATGAAAGTTGCGTCTCTACACGCCCAACTTATGAATATTCTACGCCAAGTCGCTATCTCTTACCGGTAAGCCGGTATTCACCTTCCAAGGGGGATTTTGGTCAAGTGCCATTTCCTGCGACTTGGTCCCCGAATACGACCATCATCACCTAATATCTCCGTGGTCTTTCAACTCAGCCTCATGAAACTTTCAGGGTAGATAGGTCTCCCCGAGACCTTTCCAACGGTGAGCCGTTTGCCTCGCTCGGCCATATACAGCCGAAGTTATTAATGGTACTTGGTACCTTACCCTGTTTTTTCCATACTTGTTCGTACTTGGGTACAAACTTTGTATCGCCCATATCTCCACTTTGGAGGCCAGCCAGCACCTTGGCCCCAAATACTTTTTTGTTGGTCATACTATGCCCAAAATATAAATGTTCTACGTCAACTTGCTATCTCTTCTCCAACTTGCCGTTATTCTTGGTCCAAGTCCCATTTCATTCGTTTTTGGACCCATTTTGCTATATGTTTCACTAATAGCTTCGGCCATGGACAAGCTGATTTTCTATTTGTATTTTTGCTTGATAGTCCCACTCAAGACCATTCCAAAACACACCGCAGCTTGTCGCTCGGTGGCAAACTGACCGAGTTATAATTCATGAAAGGTACCTCAACTTGGTACACCACGTGGTCGGCCCAAACCATAAACCGACCAAACGACCGACTTGGAGCACCCTGACCGGGTTGGCCCCATATAATGAAAGTTGCGTCTCAACACGCCCAACTTATGAATATTCTACGCCAAGTCGCTATCTCTTACCGGTAAGCCGGTATTCACCTTCCAAGGGGGATTTTGGTCAAGTGCCATTTCCTGCGACTTGGTCCCCGAATACGACCATCATCACCTAATATCTCCGTGGTCTTTCAACTCAGCCTCATGAAACTTTCAGGGTAGATAGGTCTCCCCGAGACCTTTCCAACGGTGAGCCGTTTGCCTCGCTCGGCCATATACAGCCGAAGTTATTAATGGTACTTGGTACCTTACCCTGTTTTTTCCATACTTGTTCGTACTTGGGTACAAACTTTGTATCGCCCATATCTCCACTTTGGAGGCCAGCCAGCACCTTGGCCCCAAATACTTTTTTGTTGGTCATACTATGCCCAAAATATAAATGTTCTACGTCAACTTGCTATCTCTTCTCCAACTTGCCGTTATTCTTGGTCCAAGTCCCATTTCATTCGTTTTTGGACCCATTTTGCTATATGTTTCACTAATAGCTTCGGCCATGGACAAGCTGATTTTCTATTTGTATTTTTGCTTGATAGTCCCACTCAAGACCATTCCAAATCACATCGCAACTTGTCGCTCGGTGGCAAACTGACCGAGTTATAATTCATGAAAGGTACCTCTTCTTGGTACACCACATGGTCGGCCCAAACCATAAACCGACCAAACGACCGACTTGGAGCACCCTGACCGGGTTGCCCCCATATAATGAAAGTTGCGTCTTTACACGCCCAACTTATGAATATTCTACGCCAAGTCGCTATCTCTTACCGGTAAGCCGGTATTCACCTTCCAAGCGTGATTTTGGTCAAGTGCCATTTCCTGCGACTTGGTCCCCGAATTGGACCATCATCACCTAATATCTCCGTGGTCTTTCAACTCAGCCTCATGAAACTTTCAGGGTAGATAGGTCTCCCCAATACCTTTCCAACGATATGCGGTTTGCCTCGCTAGGCCATCTACAGCCGAAGTTATTCATGGTACTTGGTACCTTACCCTGTTTTTTCCATACTTGTTCATACTTGGGTACAAACTTTGAATCGCCCATATCACCACTTTGGAGGCCAGCCAGCGCCTTGGCCCCATACACATTTTTGTTGGTCATACCACGCACTAGTTATAAATGTTCTACGCAAGCTTGCTATCTCTTCTCCAACTTGCGGTTATTTTTGACTCAAGTCCCATTTCCATAGTTTTTGGTACCAATTTGCTCTATGTTTCGCTAATAGCTTCGCCCAAGGACTTTGTGATTTTTTGTTCGCATTTTTCCTAAATAGTCCCACTCAAGACTATTCCAAATCACACCTTAGCTTGTCGCTCAGTGCCATACAGCCAGAGTTTTAATTCATGAAAGGTACATAACCTTGGTACACCACGTGGTCGGTCCAAACCATCAACCAACCATATGACCGACTTCGAGTCGAGCTAGCGGCTAGGCTCAATATAATGAAATGCGTGTCTTGATGCGGGCTACTGACGGTCTGAACAATGTAGCTCGCTAGCTCGTCTCTAAACTTGTGTTTTGGTCGAATATTGGGTGTTCATGTACCACTTCGGGTAACATGGACTTTGGTGCAACTTTACCACTTGTGCACTTAATTACTTCCCGGTCATTCAAGTCTTTGCCTTCATACTTTCAGGGTAGTTAGGTCTCGTCGAGACCTTTCCATACATATGCCAAACTCATCGATCGGACATCTATAGCCCGAGTTATTCGCGGTACACCGTACCTTACCCTGTTTTTTCCTCAATTGGGTACAAACCTTGGAACACCCATATCGCCCCTTTAGAGACTAGCTGGCACGTTGGCCTCATATAATGATAAGTGCACCTCAACTAGGGCTACTGACGGTCAGAACATTTCAACTTGCTAGCTCGGGCCCACACTTGTGTTTTTCTCGAATATATGGTTCAAGTGTGCCACTTTGGGCACTTTTGGACATTTTGTCCCCACACAACTTTCTTGCCTTGGTAGATAGGGTCTTGTGATCTTGGGCAAAAAGATGCACCAAGATAAAGTCTAACTTTCGTTCTTGTACCGCAAAGCGCTACCTCCAACACCCGAGGAGATAGAAAGTGATTATGTTCGGTATATCGGTCTTCCATGGCCTACTATGGTAAACCCCTGCAGGTATGCAACCGAAGGTGCTTGGTACATGTATTTGGTGCAATATCGGTGCAAAGTAGGTGTTTCCTTGATCGGGCTATAACTTTCTTGGTTGATGTTGGATTGCTTTGCGGTCTTCGGGGGATAGTTAGGGAACATGTTGGCCAACATTTTCTTATTCCTCAGCCTGGCCGTACCTCCTACCGTCTAGGCGGTATTCATGCTCTAAGTTGGAACTTGTGTTCCTTCGGGCAACTTTTCTGACTTTGACGATTAATATCTTCCGTTCATATGCAGTCTACGCTCTGCAACTCTCAGGAAAGCTAGTACTACTCATTTCCTTTCCATATCAGTCTTTGGCTTGTCGATCCAATGTCTACAGCCTTAGTTATTCACGTTCCCTGTGAAGGTAGGTTTTTGCCCATTTTCCAGTTCATGTGGTAACATTCCCGGACTTTGCCGGCTTTCTCTTCATGTGGTAACTTGCTTGCTTGTGTGGTAACTTGGAAGTGTATGTCTGACAGACCCAATCTCGGACTTAGCCGATTTTTCTCTTCATATCATATGGATCAATCACTAGGCCATCTTGCTTGCTTGTGTGGTAACTTGAAAGTATATGTCTGACAGACCCAATCTGGGACTTAGCCGATTTTTCTCTTCATATCATATGGATCCATCACTAGGCCATCTTGCTTGCTTGTGTGGAAACTTGGAAGTGTATTTCCGACAGACCCAATCTGGGACTTAGCCGATTTTTCTCTTCATATCATATGGATCCATCACTAGGCCATCTTGCTTGCTTGTGTGGTAACTTGGAAGTGTATGTCTGACAGACCCAATCTCGGACTTAGCCGATTTTTCTCTTCATATCATATGGATCAATCACTAGGCCATCTTGCTTGCTTGTGTGGTAACTTGAAAGTGTATGTCTGACAGACCCAATCTGGGACTTAGCCGATTTTTCTCTTCATATCATATGGATCCATCACTAGGCCATCTTGCTTGCTTGTGTGGAAACTTGGAAGTGTATTTCCGACAGACCCAATAGGGCATCATATGGATCCATCACTAGGCCATCTTGCTTGCTTGTGTGGTAACTTGGAAGTGTATTTCTGACAGACCCAATCTCGGACTTAGCCGATTTTTCTCTTCATATCATATGGATCCATCACTAGGCCATCTTGCTCGCTTGTGTGGTAACTTGAAAGTGTATGTCTGACAGACCCAATCTGGGACTTAGCCGATTTTTCTCTTCATATTATATGGATCCTGGACTTAGCCGATTTTTCTCTTCATATCATATGGATCCATCACTAGACCATCTTGCTTGCTTGTGTGGTAACTTGGAAGTGTATTTCTGACAGACCCAATCTGGGACTTAGCCAATTTTTCTCTTCATGTCATATGGATCCTTCACACGGCCTTCTTGCTTGCTTGTGTGGTAACTTGAAAGTGTATGTCTGACAGACCCAATCTGGGACTTAGCCGATTTTTCTCATCATATTATATGGATCCTGGACTTAGCCGATTTTTAGGTTATTATATATGGATCCTGGACTTAGCCGATTTTTCTCTTCATATAATATGGATCCTGGACTTAGCCGATTA
>NW_026525129.1:347500-351455 GCF_943734705.1 Anopheles coustani | reverse complement strand
AACCATGCAAGTGGTCTCGGACAACAGGCGATACCCGAAGTACATCCGAAGAGTGTATATCAAGTGTTTGTTCACCAAGTCCTCAACCAACCCCAAGTACCCGGAGGTACCCAGAGTGTTGGATCCGCAAACCCGTCCCGGCACTCCAAGTCCTTGCGAACCCAAAGTGTTTGCCCGGTAGGGCCATTGTATCACAACGCTTGCTACCATGCAAGTGGCCTCGGACAACAGGTGACACCCGAAGTACATCCGGAGAGTGTATATCAAGTGTTTGTTCACCAAGTCCTCAACCAACCCCAAGTACCCGGAGGTACCCAGAGTGTTGGATCCGCCAACCCGTCCCGGCACTCTAAGTCCTTGCGAACCCAAAGTGTTTGCCCGGTTGGGCCATTAGATCACAACGCTTGCTAACCATGCAAGTGGTCTGGAGTATAGATGATACTGACATACCACCGAGATGGTACATCTAGTATTGGGTCACCAAAACCAAACCAACCCCAAGTATCAACCCGGCATACTCAGAGTGATGGATCCGCCAACCCGTCCCGGCACTCCAAGTCCTTGACGAACCGAAAGTGTTTGCCCGGTAAGGCCATTAGATCACAACGCTTGCTACCCCACGGCGAGCTAAACATGCAAGTGGTCTTAGGCAACAGGTGACACCCGAAATTCATCCGAAGATGGAATATCAAGTGTTTAATCACCAAGCCAGCATCCAAACACCAAGTACCCCGGGAGGACCCGATGCGTTGCGACCATCTCCAAGTTCTTGACGAACCCGCAGTGAAAGGCGGTAAGGCCTCTGGGCCGCAACGCTCGCATGTGTTAACCCGCAAACACCACTGACCGGTCGGTCCACCGCAAGGGTGGGTCCAACTAGTCCACACACGGTATGCCGCATGTGCCCCCCGGGGGGAGCACACCGCACACAACCACCAAGCATGGGTCGCCTGAAAGGATCGAAATGTACATCTCTCTTCAATGCGTAGCGCCCAGCCTGCAAACCCGTCGTTTTCGGGTGGTCTTAGGAGTCGAAACTATTCTTGGAAGATCGGCAAGCACAACGCCTTTTCCCACTTCAGGTACTTCGGCGAGCGCACTCGCGATAGGCTCAGTTTGAGGGTTTCCAATAAATGGAAAGAGTCTATAGAAGACTCAATCCGGTCTCGTGATGTTATTAGCCATCTAGCTAACGACTCCTATACATATACTACCAGCCTGGTTCGGTTACGACCTTAGAGGCGTTCAGGCATAATCCGACGGACGTAGCGTCATACCAAAGTCCGCTCGGACTAGTATTGAGCCATTGGTCCGTACCTGTGGTTCCTCTCGTACTGCACAGGAATTCCATTGAGATAGTACTTGCACACCAGTAGGGTAAAACTAACCTGTCTCACGACGGTCTAAACCCAGCTCACGTTCCCTTGAAAGGGTGAACAATCCTACGCTTTGTGAATTTTGCTTCGCAATGATAGGAAGAGCCGACATCGAAGGATCAAAAAGCCACGTCGCTATGAACGCTTGGCGGCCACAAGCCAGTTATCCCTGTCAGGAATCGACATGCTGGCGACTGTCGACGACTTGATTTCGGCGATTAAGCGGCAGGCGGGGCTGACGGTTCCGGGCGAGGCAGTTCGGCTGTGGCGGCGGTACGACGGGCTGCAGAAAGCCCATATCAAGCTGCCGCGCGGGCAGTGCCAGCTTCTCGACGGTCACCGGGTCACCATAGGGAACACGAGTTGCGTCGTGCAGGCGCTCGCATCGGTCCCTGCAGGAGAGCAGCTCTGCTACCGCTGCTTTGGCAAGGGGCACCGCTCTCGCGAGTGCACCGGCCCTGACTACTCCAAGTGCTGCTTCCGGTGCGGATCGAAGCAGCACAAGGCCATGGAGTGCAGCTCGGGCCCCAAGTGCCTTACGTGTTCCGGACAACATCAGACAGGTTCACCGGTTTGCAGCGGAAGTAGCCAGCCGTCATGTTCCCGCTAGCTACGAACACCACTGTTAGAGGGCGTGACGCTGGGTTGAAGATCCTCCAGATCAACTTGGCGCGCAGCAGGGTAGCACAAGACCTCATGCTCCAGACCGCACGGGAGCTAAGGATCGACATTGTGCTGGCGTCGGAGATCTACCGTGTTCCACCCAATAACGGGAACTGGGCGGTGGACTCGACAGCGAAGGCAGCCGTTATTACGACCGGAGCCTTGCCCATACAGCGAGTCTGGGCAAGTAGGGTAGGACTGGTGTCGGTCCAGGTGGCGGGGGTGACCTTCATCTCTTGCTACGCCCCACCAACACCGGGATGGACGGACGAGGACTACCAGCGGCTGCTCGACGAGATCGATATCGAGGCCAGAGCACACCCCCTCGTAGTCTTGGCGGGCGACTTCAATGCCTGGCACGTGCGATGGGGCAGCGCGAGGACGAAGCCGCGTGGTGAGGATCTCGCCGAGGTCGTCGACCAGCTTGACCTGGCGATCTTGAACCGCGGCAGTGTGCCCACGTTCGTCGGCAACGGCAGTGCTACTGAAAGTGTGGTCGACGTGTCCTTCGCCAGTCCGGCCATTGAACCCGGTAACGACTGGCGGGTGCTCGACACTTTCACCAACAGTGACCACAGATACGTGAGATTCAGCGTATCCGCGACACCAGTCAGCAGCGCTTCACCACATCAGCAGAGGCAACCGCAACAACAGAACCAGCATCGCGACCGGCAGCGACAACGCGAGCAGATTGGACCGAGATGGAAGTTGCGTCAATTCCATCCCGAAGCCTTCCAGATCGCGCTCCAGGCTTCCGGGTTTGCCGAAGCGGCTGTATCACCGGCGACTCTCACCGCTGGACTTACTAGAGCCTGCGATGAGGTGATGCAGAGGGCACCGCCAGCGCAGTTTTTGGTGAGACCGGAAATGTACTGGTGGACGCAGGAAATCGGCCTTCTCAGGGAGCAGTGCAAGTCATCTGAGGATGCGATTTTGACTGCCGGAACTGGTGCACAACGAGAGTTGGCCAGAGAACGGCACAGGAGTTGTAAGAAGGAACTCGCCCGCGCCATCAAGGCAAGCAAGGACCGTAGCTTTGATGAGATGATTGCGGAAGCTGAGGACAATGTCTTTGGCACTGCCTATAAGGTGGTAACGTCACGCCTTAAGGGTAGCCGCGTCCCCCCGGAGCGAGATCCTGCGATTCTACAGCACGTCGTGTCGGAACTCTTCCCGGATCATGGCACTTTTGAGTGGCCTGCACCGGATCGGGTCGATTGGGGGCAGACAACGCAGGAGCCAGTGAGGGAGGTATCGGATGAGGAGCTCTTGGCGATCGCGGCGCGGATGGTGCCCACTAAGGCCCCGGGACCCGATGGCATCATCAATGCGGCACTGAGGGTCGCTGTTCGCGAGCACACGGAGACGTTCCGCCGCGTGTTCCAGGAGTGCTTTGATCAATGCACCTTTCCCGCTGACTGGAAGCGACAACGACTTGCTTTGCTACCCAAGTTCGGAAGACCTCAGGGCGATCCGTCATCCTTTCGGCCTCTTGGGATGCTCGACGGATCAGGCAAGATCTTGGAGCGGCTGATCTTGGATCGCCTAAACGAACACCTGGAAGACCCAGATCACCCTCGCCTGTCGCCGTCTCAGTATGGATTCAGAAAGGGCAGGTCTACAATTCAGGCGATTGAACGTGTTAAGGAGGCCGGCCAGCGTGCGATGGCCCACCGAATGACGGATCGGAGGGCTAACAAGTGTCTGATGGTGGTGTCATTGGATGTACGCAATGCTTTTAACACGGCGAGCTGGCGGTCCATCGCCAAAGCACTGCAAGAAAAGCACGTTCCGGCCTGCCTGCAGCGGATACTGGAAAGCTGGTTTCGGGGACGGCTACTGGTTTATGAGACGTCGGAGGGTCCGGTCACCCGGGAATTGTCGGCGGGAGTCCCACAGGGTTCCATACTTGGTCC
>NW_026525129.1:277500-340000 GCF_943734705.1 Anopheles coustani | reverse complement strand
CACAGTATTGAGTAATGTGCCCTCTTCCACATAGGGCAAGCTAGAATGAACTATCTTACCCAGGACCGCCGGAGCAGTGTGGACCAGTGGAGGACTACACAATCATGAGGTTTGATATCGACTTGTGTGTTTCAATAGGGTACCGATGGTATGTTTTGAACCGATTTGATTTAGCCATTCTGAAGTCATCACTTGGTTGAAGCGCTGAACTAGGGAGGGGCATCGTTTACATATATATTGGTTTTCGCATGCTCTACTAGGTTAATGTCATGAGGTTGGCTATCGAGCATGCCCAAGTGATGACTTGATTGTGTGCTTGCTTGAATTCTTCACATTTCATACCATCGGTTAGTTGTCGAATCATTCCTCGATCTAACCTTCGTTCTTGGTTCATGTATGCTCTCTTCCACATAGGGCAAGCTAGAATTAACTATCTTACCCAGGACCGCCGAAGCAGCGTGGACCAGGGGAGAACTATACTTTGTCTTGTATGCCCTCTTCCACATAGGGCAAGCTAGAACTAACTATCTTACCCAGGACCGCCGAAGCAGCGTGGACCAGTGGAGGACTATACTTTGTTCATTACACCACAGTATTAAGTATGGTGTCCTCTTCCACATAGGGCAAGCTAGAACTAACTATCTTACCCAGGACCGCCGAAGCAGTGTGGACCAGGGGAGGACTATACTTTATACTTCACACACTAGCCATACTGAAGTCATCACTTGGTGGGGGTGAACTACGGCGGTATCTATCGTTTTGGTTCGGTCTATATAGGGTCGCTTGCATGCTCATTCGAATATAATGTAATTGTGTATGGCAATATGAGCATGCCCAAGTGATGACTTTGTTTCAAGCTCAACAGGTAGGGTATTGAGTCCTCTTCCACATAGGGCAAGCTAGAATGAACTATCTTACCCAGGACCGCCGGAGCAGCGTGGACCAGTGGAGGACTCTATACTTTATACTTCACACCACAGTATTGAGTACTTCTTGCATAAAGCCCCTAATGAGAACCACGAGGGCTCTCT
The DNA here is from genome assembly GCF_943734705.1 of Anopheles coustani. NCBI lineage: Eukaryota > Metazoa > Arthropoda > Insecta > Diptera > Culicidae > Anopheles > Anopheles coustani. The sequence goes on along the minus strand of NW_026525129.1, from coordinate 338,969 downwards.
CAATGTAGAACCACAAGGGCTCTAGTACCGATTCTCTCGGTACGGCTTGGTCCGTGTTCCTTTATGCTTGTACTCTTAGAAAGTCTCAACCCGGAGGTCTTGACTTTGATTGTCATAGTTGGACTACGACGGGGCATCCGACCATTGCTGATCGAACACCCCTGATTCACCATCTTTCGGGTAGGCGGTACGCGTACCTCCGGACGCGGAAGTCTCAACCCGGAGGTCTTGACTTTGATTGTCATAGTTGGACTACGACGGGGTATCCGACTCATCGAATACCCCAGAAGCACACCATCTTTCGGGTAGGCGGTACGCGTACCTCCGGACGCGGAAGTCTCAACCCGGAGGTCTTGACTTTGATTGTCATAGTTGGACTACGACGGGGTATCCGACTCATCGAATACCCCAGAAGCACACCATCTTTCGGGTAGGCGGTACGCGTACCTCCGGACGCGGAAAGTCTCAACCCGGAGGTCTTGACTTTGGTTGTCATAGTTGGACTATGACGGGGCATCCGACCATTGCTGATCGAACACCCCTGTTACACCATCTTTCGGATAGGCGGTGCGCGACACCACCGACGCGGAAAGTCTCAACCCGGAGGTCTTGACTTTGTATTGTTGGATAGTCCTCTTCCACTATAGGGCAAGCTGGAAATATTCCATTTTACCCAGGACTGCCGAGGCAGCGTGGACCAGGGGAGAACTTCACGGAATCTTCAGGCATCCATGATTGCCATAGTGCGTAAGCCGCCGCTGTGCGCGTCAACTCGTTCCCCGTGAGGAGGAGTCTAGCCGCCGCTAAAAGACGAAGCATTAAGTGTCCTCATTCCACTATAGGGCAAGCTAGAATTAACTATCTTACCCAGGACCGCCGAAGCAGCGTGGACCAGGCGAGGACTATACTTTATACTTCACACCACAGTATTGAGTACGACTTGCATAAAGCCCCTAATGAGAACCACGAGGGCTCTCTCAATGTAGAACCACGAGGGCTCTAGTACCGATTCTCTCGGTACGGCTTGGTCCGTGTTCCTTTATGCTTGTACTCGCGGAAAGTCTCAACCCGGAGGTCTTGACTTTGATTGTCATAGTTGGACTACGACGGGGCATCCGACCATTGCTGACCGAACACCCCTGATTCATCATCTTTCGGATAGGAGGTGCGCCCACCTCCGACGCGGAAGTCTCAACCCGGAGGTTCGGACTTAGAGTTTTTCCCATTTAAAAGTTTTTCTCTTAGCCATACTGAAGTCATCACTTGGTGAACGATTGAACTAGGGCGGGTTAATCGTTTATAGGTATCATGTGGTTTGCATGCTCTCTTAGGTTAAGGTCATGTGGTTGGCTATCGAGCATGCCCAAGTGATGACTTTGTTTCACGCTTGCTTGATTTCTTCATGATTCCCTGTTATATAGTGTAATCATTCGAGAACAGGGAATCTTTGGTTTTGCTCAACAGGTATTGGATGTCAACTTGGTATCTAGATCGCATTAAGTCTCAACCCTTAGGTTCGGACTTGTATAGTGACATCTTGTTACGGTCTTGAGTCTCAACCCGCAGGTTCGGACTACTTAGTGTTTGATCGAATATAATATGGCAACTTGTGCCTAAGTCTCAACCCGCAGGTTCGGACTTCTGTTTATTTGGCCAATGTATGTATAAGGCAACTTGTGCCTAAGTCTCAACCCGCAGGTTCGGACTTGTGTATTTGTTCGAAGTCATGTATAAGGCAACGTGTGCCTAAGTCTCAACCCGCAGGTTCGGACTTGTTAGTGTTTCGTCAACTTTCATATGGCAACTTGTGCCTAAGTCTCAACCCGCAGGTTCGGACTTGTGTATTTGTTCGAAGTCATGTATAAGGCAACTTGTGCCTAAGTCTCAACCCGCAGGTTCGGACTTGTGTATTTGTTCGAAGTCATGTATAAGGCAACGTGTGCCTAAGTCTCAACCCGCAGGTTCGGACTTGTTAGTGTTTCGTCAACTTTCATATGGCAACTTGTGCCTGAGTCTCAACCCGCAGGTTCGGACTTCTATAGTGTTTCGTCAATTATCATATGGCAACTTGTGCCGAAGTCTCAACCCGCAGGTTCGGACTTCTGGAAGGATCACTTGGCCACTAATGATCCTTCCGCAGGTTCACCTACGGAAACCTTGTTACGACTTTTACTTCCTCTAAATCATCAAGTTCGGTCAACTTCGATAAAGCAGACGCGGTTCACGAGGATCCAGCGAACGATCATCTCCAAAGACCTCACTAAATAATCCATCGGTAGTAGCGACGGGCGGTGTGTACAAAGGGCAGGGACGTATTCAACGCTGGCTGATGACCAGCACTTACTAGAAGTTCCGAGTTCATATGGACCATTGCAATCCATAATCCCTACTAAGTGAGTATTTGAGTGATTTCCCGTTCCTCTCGGAATAGGAGACACGCTGCTACCCACATTGTAGCACGCGTGTAGCCCAGAACATCTAAGGGCATCACGGACCTGTTATCGCTCGATCTCATTTTGCTAAACACAAATTGTCCTGCTAAGCAGCGTACCGTAAGTGCACTTGCGCACACGAACAGCGAAGGTGTCAGGTCATACTCCACCGAAAGGTCCTAACCCGTTCCAATCGGCATCGACGCATTAACGCTGACTGCGTTCTAGTTAGCATATGTGAGTCACGTTCGTTATCGGAATTAACCAGACAAATCAATCCACGAACTAAGAACGGCCATGCACCACTACCCTTAAATTTGAGAAAGAGCTATTAATCTGTCTCACCTCCATAAGTTCGGACCTGGTAAGTTTTCCCGTGTTGAGTCAAATTGAACCGCAAGCTCCATTTCATTGTGGTGCCCTTCCGTCAATTCCTTTAAGTTTCAACTTTGCAACCATACTTCCCCCGGAACCTGACTTTGGTTTCCCGGAAGCTACTGAGAGCACCTGGTTGTAGCGTCTCCCAATTGCTAGTTGGCATCGTTTACGGTTAGAACTAGGGCGGTATCTAATCGCCTTCGATCCTCTAACTTTCGTTCTTGATTAAAGAAAGCATCCTTGACAAATGCCTTCGCTTTAGTTAGTCTTACGACGGTCTACGAATTTCACCTCTCGCGCCGTAATACTAGTGTCCCCAACTACTTCTGTTAATCATTACCTCCGGTCTGAGTACAAACCAATGAAAGATTAGACCAAGGTCGTATTCCATTATTCCATGCAAGATTATTCTAGGGCGTTTGGGCACCCTGCTTTAAGCACTCTAATTTGTTCAAGGTAAACGTGAGCGGTCGAGCTCTATGTTACACTTGCACCCGTTGAAGGGCACACCATGACACAGACTTGGTGCCCTACCACACCATTGAGTCGCAACCAGATTCCGACTTGGCCCACCGACCACGGGTTGACCGGGTCGGCGGAGCCGGACTGTGTTGGACAAGTATCAACTTCGAACGTTTTAACCGCAACAATTTTAATATACGCTAGTGGAGCTGGAATTACCGCGGCTGCTGGCACCAGACTTGCCCTCCACTTGATCCTCGTAGAAGGATTTATGCTCTACTCATTCCAATTATGAAACATCATTAAAGAGTTTCATATTGTTATTTCTCGTCACTACCTCCCCGTCCCGGGATTGGGTAATTTACGCGCCTGCTGCCTTCCTTGGATGTGGTAGCCATTTCTCAGGCTCCCTCTCCGGAATCGAACCCTGATTCCCCGTTACCCGTTGCAACCATGGTAGTCCTCTATACTACCATCCATAGTTGATAGGGCAGATATTTGCGAGATCTGTCGTCGGTGCGAGACCATACGATCAGCATCATTATCCAGACTTCAACTCAATGACACGGAGAACCCGCGATTGGTTTGACTAATAAGTGCACCAGTTCCCGCGAGGGTCCTGGCATGTTGCATGTATTAGCTCTAGATTTCCACAGTTATCCAAGTAACTAGGTTGATGATCTCGTAAATTATAGCTGTTATACTGAGCCTTATGCGGTTTCACATTAAATCTGTTTGTACTTAGACATGCATGGCTTAACCTTTGAGACGAGCGTATATTACTGGTAGGATCAACCAGAATTCCGACTTTGCGTTCGAATGTTCATTGTCCCATTGCACCCGGAGGAGCAAACACCACGTTCTATATGTTGTCAAGTCCGGTAGCACACGGGAGGCGAGCCCCCGTGCGAACCTCATTGCCCTCGTATCACACACACCCGATGCACCGGACAGGCACTTGAGCGGCATTCGACTCCGCTAAGCGCACGTGCGCCCGATTGTGCATGCGCTGACGGGGCCTTCATACCCCTACCACAGCGACCTTATGCCAAACTTCCATGAATACTTAGGTGAGCTGACAAGGGCCTTCATTTCCCTACCATCAACTAAAGGACACGCTAGGCGCGTCCGATCATTGCAACTGCGGGGCTTTCATACCCCAATCACCACAGTACGCAATTCACCAGAGTTTAATCACAACCCCCCCGGACATGGCACACTATTAACTTGCAACAAAACTTAGTGTGTGCCGGGCACATCGGTTCCACAAAATCATTCCCGATGTACCCCAATTGGGGTTGTGAACGCATCCATGGTCCTCTGACACACCCAACCAAGCGTGGATACTACATACCTCAAACACCCAGTACACTAACAGACAAATCAATATATGGTTGCTTTCCCCCAGACATTTGCCAATCACTTGGCACCCGGACGGGAACTCGCTCCTGATTGCGCCATTGCCACCCATTTGCCAAGAGCGAGTTCTGTATGTAGATTTCATTTGGAAAGACAACCGTGTACTGGATATTCTATCCGACGATTACAGATGACGAGTACGAGACTCGACTACACTCACGGATAATACATTTTGGGTCGAGATTGCTTTCGGGGTTTTCGATTGGTCTTGCGCTTGTAAACGTATAACTTTGACTTGTGGTAACCTCGGTATGTTAGTCGATCACGTGGTTGTGAACTGGGTAAGGGTGGGCAATCTGTTCACTTGCACTCTGGGTAGGAATATAGTGAGCGCTATAGGTTAAAGATCATGGTATGGTTCCATCGTGATGACTTTCGCTAGATAGTAGGATGTTTGGATAGTTATAACGTTTTTGGCCATTTGTTCATAGTGTTCGGTTCATTGAGGAATTCGATTGGTCTTTGCTTCACACACGTGGTCGATCACTTGGATGTGAACTAGGGTGAGAATAAGGTGTTCACTAGTGCTCTTAGGTTTTGGATCAGTACTGAGCACTTGATTGGTTTCGCATAATATGTATCCATAGTGATGACTCTTTCCAGCTTAAGATTTCGTTACCAGTTTCGAATCCTCCCCACGTTCGCTTTTACTTGGTTAGGTTTTCGAGTGTAGATTTGAAAGCAATCTCATGTATGTATCCCATCTGATATAAGCCACTGACAGTTCATGTCACCTCGTTCAACTCTCGCTGGGTCACAGAAGTATGTTACTGCGCCCATTATCCCTACTCGGATAGGTTCGGTTCGTTCGTTTTATACTACGGTGAGTAAACTCAATTTGTGCATCGCATAGCCATGGAAAGCAAGCTTTCGCGGGCCTCTTCGACTGTTTTGATACGAGCTGTGCCCGTGATGCTTGTCATCCCAGGATACTAGACCCCTTTGGACGACCGCATGACCATCAGAAAGTAAATTCCACGTTCGATTTGGGGTGTGAACCCCGAACATAAAGTCTTTGTGTAGAACCACGAGGGCTCTATAGTACCGATTCTCTCGGTACGCTTGGTCCGTGTTCCTTTATGTTCGTACTCTTGTGAATAAGATTCACGTTCGTTTTGGGATATTTGCTACTGTCACCGTTTGAGTACTATGGGGCTTGAACCCCTAACATAAAGTCTTTGTGTAGAACCACGAGGGTTCTATAGTACCGATTCTCTCGGTACGCTTGGTCCGTGTTCCTTTATGTTCGTACTCTTGTGTGTATAATATTCATGTTCGGTTTGGGATATTTGCTACTTTCACCAGGGTCCCGTTCTTCATACAAGTCTGCCTTGCTAATGTGGTAACTTTATAGTGTAGTTCAGACATCCCAATTTTGGGACTTAGCCGATTTTTCATGTATTTCCATATGACCCATAGGGTCCCTTTCTTCATACAAGCTTGCCTAGGGCGATCGGTCAAAACTTGTCTTACTATTCGATTGGTCTTCGCACTTTCACCCTAGGCAGTTTGCCTAGGTGTAGCTTCTTGAGGAGGTCAAAACCCAAAATAAGGAAGGTTCAGCCGACCCAAAAACCTCCCCTGTCTAAACTACACTAACCAGATTTTTCAGGGTCCTCACCGTCATACAACTTTGCCTAGGTCACTTGCACTCTTGACTTAGGCCATCTGACTTGGTCCGTGTTTCTTGCTAGGGTTCACCTAGGTAGTTTGCCTTGCTTGATGTGGTAACTTTTTAGTGTAGTTCTGACATCCCAATTTTGGGACTTAGCCGATTTTTCATGTATTTCCATATGACCCTTAGGGTCCCTTTCTTCATACAAGCTTGCCTAGGGCGATCGGTCAAAACTTGTCTTACTATTCGATTGGTCTTCGCACTTTCACCCTAGGCAGTTTGCCTAGGTGTAGCTTCTTGATGAGGCCAAAACCCAAAATAAGGGGGTTCGGCCGACCCAAAAACCTACCCTGTCTAAACTACACTAACCAGATTTTTCAGGGTCCTCAGCGCCATACAACTTTGCCTAGGTCACTTGTTCTATTGACTTAGGCCATCTGACTTGGTCCGTGTTTCTTGCTAGGGTTCACCTAGGTAGTTTGCCTTGCTTGATGTGGTAACTTTTTAGTGTAGTTCTGACATCCCAATTTTGGGACTTAGCCGATTTTTCATGTATTTCCATATGACCCTTAGGGTCCCTTTCTTCATACAAGCTTGCCTAGGGCGATCGGTCAAAACTTGTCTTACTATTCGATTGGTCTTCGCACTTTCACCCTAGGCAGTTTGCCTAGGTGTAGCTTCTTGATGAGGCCAAAACCCAAAATAAGGGGGTTCGGCCGACCCAAAAACCTACCCTGTCTAAACTACACTAACCAGATTTTTCAGGGTCCTCAGCGCCATACAACTTTGCCTAGGTCACTTGTTCTATTGACTTAGGCCATCTGACTTGGTCCGTGTTTCTTCCTAGGGTTCACCTAGGTACTTTGCCTTGCTTGGTGTGGTAACTTTTTAGTGTAGTTCTGACATCCTCATTTTGGGACTTAGCCGATTTTTCGTAAAATACCATATGACCCATATGGGTCCTTTCCTTCATATAAGTTTGCCTTGCTTGGTATGGTAACATTTGAGTGTAGTTCTGACATCATCATTTTGGGACTTAGCCGATTTTTCGTAAAATACCATATGACCCATATGGGTCCTTTGCTTCATATAAGTTTGCCTTGCTTGGTGTGGTAACATTTGAGTGTAGTTCTGACATCCCCATTTTGGGACTTAGCCGATTTTTCAATCAATACCATATGACCCATCAGGGTCCTTTGCTTCATATAAGTTTGCCTTGCTTGGTGTGGTAACATTTGAGTGTAGTTCTGACATCCCCATTTTGGGACTTAGCCGATTTTTCAATCAATACCATATGACCCATCAGGGTCCTTTGCTTCATATAAGTTTGCCTTGCTTGGTGTGGTAACATTTGAGTGTAGTTCTGACATCCCCATTTTGGGACTTAGCCGATTTTTCGTAAAATACCATATGACCCATCAGGGTCCTTTGCTTCATATAAGTTTGCCTTGCTTGGTGTGGTAACATTTGAGTGTAGTTCTGACATCCCCATTTTGGGACTTAGCCGATTTTTCGTAAAATACCATATGACCCATCAGGGTCCTTTGCTTCATATAAGTTTGCCTTGCTTGGTGTGGTAACATTTGAGTGTAGTTCTGACATCCCCATTTTGGGACTTAGCCGATTTTTCGTAAAATACCATATGACCCATCAGGGTCCTTTGCTTCATATAAGTTTGCCTTGCTTGGTGTGGTAACATTTGAGTGTAGTTCTGACATCCCCATTTTGGGACTTAGCCGATTTTTCGTAAAATACCATATGACCCATCAGGGTCCTTTGCTTCATATAAGTTTGCCTTGCTTGGTGTGGTAACATTTGAGTGTAGTTCTGACATCCCCATTTTGGGACTTAGCCGATTTTTCGTAAAATACCATATGACCCATCAGGGTCCTTTGCTTCATATAAGTTTGCCTTGCTTGGTGTGGTAACATTTGAGTGTAGTTCTGACATCCCCATTTTGGGACTTAGCCGATTTTTCGTAAAATACCATATGACCCATCAGGGTCCTTTGCTTCATATAAGTTTGCCTTGCTTGGTGTGGTAACATTTGAGTGTAGTTCTGACATCCCCATTTTGGGACTTAGCCGATTTTTCGTAAAATACCATATGACCCATCAGGGTCCTTTGCTTCATATAAGTTTGCCTTGCTTGGTGTGGTAACATTTGAGTGTAGTTCTGACATCCCCATTTTGGGACTTAGCCGATTTTTCGTAAAATACCATATGACCCATATGGGTCCTTTGCTTCATATAAGTTTGCCTTGCTTGGTGTGGTAACTTTTTAGTGTAGTTCTGACATCCCCATTTTGGGACTTAGCCGATTTTTCGTAAAATACCATATGACCCATCAGGGTCCTTGCCTTCATATAAGTTTGCCTTGCTTGGTGTGGTAACATTTGAGTGTAGTTCTGACATCCCCATTTTGGGACTTAGCCGATTTTTCGTAAAATACCATATGACCCATCAGGGTCCTTTGCTTCATATAAGTTTGCCTTGCTTGGTGTGGTAACATTTGAGTGTAGTTCTGACATCCCCATTTTGGGACTTAGCCGATTTTTCGTAAAATACCATATGACCCATCAGGGTCCTTTCCTTCATATAAGTTTGCCTTGCTTGGTGTGGTAACATTTGAGTGTAGTTCTGACATCCCCATTTTGGGACTTAGCCGATTTTTCGATCCATACCATATGACCCATCAGGGTCCTTTGCTTCATATAAGTTTGCCTTGCTTGGTGTGGTAACACATGAGTGTAGTTCTGACATCCCCATTTTGGGACTTAGCCGATTTTTCGTAAAATACCATATGACCCATCAGGGTCCTTTGCTTCATATAAGTTTGCCTTGCTTGATGTGGTAACACATGAGTGTAGTTCTGACATCCCCATTTTGGGACTTAGCCGATTTTTCGTAAAATACCATATGACCCATCAGGGTCCTTTGCTTCATATAAGTTTGCCTTGCTTGGTGTGGTAACACATGAGTGTAGTTCTGACATCCCCATTTTGGGACTTAGCCGATTTTTCGTAAAATACCATATGACCCATCAGGGTCCTTTGCTTCATATAAGTTTGCCTTGCTTGGTGTGGTAACACATGAGTGTAGTTCTGACATCCCCATTTTGGGACTTAGCCGATTTTTCGATCAATTCCATATGACCCATCAGGGTCCTTTTTCTTCATATAAGTTTGCCTTGCTTGGTGTGGTAACACATGAGTGTAGTTCTGACATCCCCATTTTGGGACTTAGCCGATTTTTCGATCAATTCCATATGACCCATCAGGGTCCTTTTTCTTCATATAAGTTTCCCAAGACTTAGTGCTTTTTACCTTTGGACACCAATATCACCCTTACGGGTTTCTTTGATCTTCTCACTTTGTATTGGCCAAATGTAGGTCTTGCCATGCCAAACATATAATTGTTCTACACCAAGTCTCTATCTCGTACCGCCAGCTCGGTACATTCGATCAACCTGCCCTTAAGGCACCCGGGACTTAGCCATTTTTTCACATTTTTCATGATTTTGAGGCAACTTTTCTCGACTTTGTCACCTTATATCACCAAGATCCTTTCCCTTTAGCGCTTCACTCTGTTCCAATGATATTTAGCGCTGACTATCACCTTTCTATCGCTGAGCTCAACTTCTTATTCGGTGCCATAGAGCCAGAGATATTTGGTGTATGCTGTTATAAGGGAAGTTTGTCACTTTTTCAAAGGCCCACTTTGGGACGCCCATATCTCACCTTCACGTATCTTCGATCTTCTTGTCGTCTATGGACGAAACTTAGGTCTTGTATTGGCCAACTTATAAATGTTCTACGGCCAAGCCGTATCTCTTACCGCCAGCCCGGTATTCATGGACTTAGTCGGATTTTCGCCTCTCGTGGTAACAATTTCTGACTTTGACTCACAATAACACCCGAACGGTCACATGCTAGCGCTTTGCTTGGTAGGAATTATAGTTAGCGCTACCTTTTCTCTTTCCATCGATACCTTGTTCGTTCCATTCCATGCCATACAGCCGAAGTTATGATGTTTCCCGTTTTCCATATCATGTGGAGCTTATGCTCTGGGAAAACCATCTAACACCTGTACCACCCTTTTGGGTACCACCGATCTCGTCACTATGTTCGGGCCAAATATAGGTTATAACATGCCCAACATATAATTGTTCTACACCAAGTCTCTATCTCTTACCGCCTGCTCGGTATTTTACTCGTAAGTCCAAATTTCACAACTTGTACTTTTTGGCCCAATGTACTCGAGTTTCAATTTTGGTAACATTTTTCGACTTTGACACTTAATAACTTCCAAATCATGCTAGTTAGCGCTTTGCTTTCTTCTAGTCGTATCTAGCGCTGGGTGTTACCTTTCCAAAACATATCCTAGCTTAACAATCCATGCCATACAGCCGGAGCTATACGGTGCACAAGTCAAATCCATTTTAGCCATGTTTCATTTTTGCCAATTTTTGACCACTCGTATCACCCTTCCAGAGTGGTCCGATCTTCTCGCTGTCTATGGACGACTTTTAGGTCTCGTAGAGGCAAACTTATAAGTATTCTACGTCAACCCGCTATCTCTTACCGCCTGCTCGGTATTCTTGGTCTTGTGTGATTTTTGGAAATTTTGGTATTATTTTTCCACTTTGTCGCTTAATAACTCAGTTTTGCTCAACACTTAGCGCTTCGGTTGTTTGGGATTATAGTTAGCGCTCGGTTCGACCTTTCCAACACTGATCTTAGCTTGTCGATCCGTTCCATACAGCCTGAGTTATTCGCGATACCGTGTTTCAACCCATTTCTCAAGTCTCGTTTTGGTCCAACTTTGAACCAGCCATATCACCCTGATGGGTACCTCCGATCTTCTCGCTCTATATTGGCCAAAGTTAGGTCTTGTGGTAACGTACTTATGATTGTTCTACGCCGTGTTCGTAGCTCTTATCGTTCGCCCGCTATTTTCGATCATAAGGTGAATTTTCGCCTCTAAACCACCATTTTTCACCTTTGCCCTCTAATATGACCGACTTGCTCAACACCTAGCGCTTCGCTTGGTAGGACACATAGCTAGCGCTCGTCAAGACCTTTCCAACGCATATCCAAGCTTTCCGATCCGAGCCATACAGCCTGAGCTATAGGCGATACCGTTTTTCCCATTTTCTTGGTCACACGCACTTTAGGGTACCCCTTTTTGCCTTTGACCCTTAATACCTCCTCCGGGTCACTAGTAGGCGCTCAGCTTGGTAGGAAACATAGCTAGAGCAGGCCTTCACCTTTCCAAAACTGCCGAAAGTGTACCGATCCGACATCTAGAACCAAAGTTATGGTCATTCCCATCATGCTCTACTTTCATGGTCAACCTCCACCAAGCACACCTAGGTTGGACCAACTTTCACCAACTCATCTCGAACCCCAAATTTGCTTCGACCTACTAGGTTTCCCTAGTAAAGTGGTCAAAACATCCATTACAACACGACTGGTCTTTCTGGTGGTCGACCTAGGCGACTTTGTTCGACGACCACCACCCCATGGAACTAAAAGACGTCCCTTGATACGGACCACCGATACATTTTCCGGCCTGTCTAAACTACACTCATCGAAATTTTTTTGGGTCCCCACCGTCATACAAGTTTGCCTAGGTCAAGTTTTTCTTCCGGATCGGCCGCGGACCTCACTTTTCATTATCTAGGGAGGCCATAGGGCCCCAAAAGGGGTTTTTTAAAATTTTCGACACTTTCGACTTTGGTCGGATTTTTTCCGATTTTGGTCCGACCTAGGGACTTGGTGGTCCAAGGAGCCTCGGGACCAAACTTTTTTCTCAGGGGTCCCTACCTCCATACAACTTTGCCTAGGTCAATTTTTTGTTCCAAATCGACCGCGGATTTCACTTTTCAATATCTGGGGCTCGTGTAGAGTCCGAATATGAGGTTTTCTCATTTTTCGACATTTTCGACTTTTTTGGGATTTTTTCGGGTTTTTCGACCTAGGGGTCCGCCGAACAAATTTTGGGTCAAAAATTTTTATTGAACTAGTCGAAAGTACGCAAAAAGATAAGACTTTTTGCCGAAGACACCATGCCCCGGAACCGACTCCTTCCCCTTCAAAATTGAGGACAAACGTGATTTTTGAAACTTTTCCTTAGGGAGCCCAAGACTTAGAAAATTTTCAAATTCTTGATTTTTCGATTGCGAGCTAGCGCTTTGCGGTCTTCGGCAATGTTGTAGATCTCGACGAGATAAGACTTTTTGGTCAAGGGACATTTTGCCCTCCGACCCCTCCTTCCCCCCGCAAATCGCCCCCCAAAGTGCAATTTTTGCATTTTCACCTCTTTGCACGCACTGTTCGGCCCAAATGGCCACTTTCTATGGGTCTGAGCGCTTTGCGGTCTTCGGCAAACTTTTAGAGCGTACCAAGTACTAATTATAATTCTTCTACACCACCTTCGTACCTCTTCATCCCTGGCCGCTATTCGCGTACCAAGGTAATTTTTGTTCATTTTGTCAACATTTTTCATCTTTGACTGCTTATATCGGCCTTGTTATGAACCGATAGCGCTTCGCTGTGTTCTAACGTAAGTTAGTACTACTCAATACCTTTCCAAATCATGTCTTAGATTGTCATTTGCTTGCATACAGCCGGAGCTATGAGCGATACCGTAAAAAGTACCGAAACTTGGAAAAATCCTTGGATCGCCCATATCCCCCCTTTGGGGACCAGATATCGAAAAAAGTTCTTATTCAAAAAGTTGCGCCTTAACGTGTTCTAGTTATGCCTAGAACATTTCACTTCGCTAGCTGGCCTGCAACTTAGCCGTAATTGGGATTTTAGGGTGTTCTTGGAGGGCCCATTTCCTGCGACTTGGTATCTTTTGGGCCCTATGTTTCTCTAATATCTCCACGAGTTTTCCAGGTAGCTTTCTCATACTTTCAGGGTGCCTAGAGCACCTCAAGACCTTTCCAACGCTATGCCGTTCGCCTCGCTCGGACATCTACAGCCGAAGTTATTCGAGGTACACGGTACCTTACCCTGTTTTCTCAGTACTTGGTCGAAAATTTCGATCAGCCATATGACCGACTTGGACAACCCTGAGCGGGTTGGCCCCATATAACTAAACTTTCGTCTCGTGGAGGCAAACTTATAAATGTTCCACGTCAACTCGCTATCTCGTACCGCCTGGACGGTATAATTGGTTCAAGGGCCATTTCCAGCGACTTGGTCGCAATTTTGCTCTAAGATTCGCTAATACCGTCGTCCGTGGACATGCTGATTTTTTGTTCGTATTTTTCCTTGATAGTCCCATTCAAGACCATTCCATAGCAGAGCCAAGTGTCCCGCTTAGTGCCATACAGCCTGAGCTATAATTCATGAAAGGTACCTCTACCAGTTTTTGCCATACTTGGGTGCAAACCATGAATCACCCATATCTCCACTTTGGAGGCCAGCTACCGCCTTGGCCCTATATACTATTTTGTTGGTCATACCATGCACAGTTTATAATTGTTCTACGCCAACTTGCTATCTCTTCTCCAACTTGCCGTTATACTTGGTCCAAGTCCCATTTCATTCGTTTTTGTACCCATTTTGCTATATGTTTCACTAATCGCTTCGGCCATGGACAAGCTGATTTTCTATTTGTATTTTTCCTTGATAGTCCCTTTCAAGACCATTCCAAAACACACCGCAACTTGTCGCTCGGTGGCAAACTGACCGAGTTATAATTCATGAAAGGTACCTCAACTTGGTACACCACGTGGTCGGTCCAAACCATAAACCGACCAAACGACCGACTTGGAGCACCCTGACCGGGTTGCCCCCATATAATGAAAGTTGCGTCTCTACACGCCTAACTTATGAATATTCTACGCCAAGTCGCTATCTCTTACCGGTAAGCCGGTATTCATCTTCCAAGGGTGATTTTGACCAAGTGCCATTTCCTGCGACTTGGTCCCATAATCGGCCCATCATCACCTTATATCTCCGTGGTCTTTCAACTCAGCCTCATGAAACTTTCAGGGTAGATAGGTCTCCCCAAGACCTTTCTAACGGTATGCCATTTGTCTTGCTCGGCCATCTACAGCCCGAGTTATTCGTGGTACTTGGTACCTTACCCTGTTTTCACCATACTTGTTCATACTTGGGTACAAACTTTGAATCGCCCATATCACCACTTTGGAGGCCAGCCAGCGCCTTGGCCCCATACACATTTTTGTTGGTCATACCACGCACTAGTTATGAATGTTCTACGCAAGCTTGCTATCTCTTCTCCAACTTGCGGTTATTTTTGACTCAAGTCCCATTTCATTAGTTTTTGGTACCAATTCGCTCTATGTTTCGCTAATAGCTTCGCCCAAGGACTTTGTGATTTTTTGTTCGCATTTTTCCTAAATAGTCCCACTCAAGACTATTCCAAATCACACCTTAGCTCGTCGCTCAGTGCCATACAGCCAGAGTTATAATTCATGAAAGGTACCTCACCTTGGTACACCACATGGTCGGTCCAAACCATCAACCAACGATATGACCGACTTCGAGTCGAGCTAGCGGCTAGGCTCAATATAATGAAATGCGTGTCTTGATGCGGGCTACTGACGGTCTGAACAATGTAGCTCGCTAGCTCGTCTCTAAACTTGTGTTTTGGTCGAATATTGGGTGTTCATGTACCACTTCGGGTAACATGGACTTTGGTGCAACTTTACCACTTGTGCACTTAATAACTTCCCGGTCATTCAAGTCTTTGCCTTCATACTTTCAGGGTAGTTAGGTCTCGTCGAGACCTTTCCATACATATGCCAAACTCATCGATCGGACATCTATAGCCCGAGTTATTCGCGGTACACCGTACCTTACCCTGTTTTTTCCTCAATTGGGTACAAACCTTGGAACACCCATATCGCCCCTTTAGAGACTAGCTGGCACGTTGGCCTCATATAATGATAAGTGCACCTCAACTAGGGCTACTGACGGTCAGAACATTTCAACTTGCTAGCTCGGGCCCACACTTGTGTTTTTCTCGAATATATGGTTCAAGTGTGCCACTTTGGGCACTTTTGGACATTTTGTCCCCACACAACTTTCTTGCCTTGGTAGATAGGGTCTTGTGATCTTGGGCAAAAAGATGCACCAAGATAAAGTCTAACTTTCGTTCTTGTACCGCAAAGCGCTATCTCAAACACCCGAGGAGATAGAAAGTGATTATGTTCGGTATATCGGTCTTCCATGGCCTACTATGGTAAACCCCTGCAGGTATGCAACCGAAGGTGCTTGGTACATGTATTTGGTGCAATATCGGTGCAAAGTAGGTGTTTCCTTGATCGGGCTATAACTTTCTTGGTTGATGTTGGATTGCTTTGCGGTCTTCGGGGGATAGTTAGGGAACATGTTGGCCAACATTTCCTTATTCCTCAGCCTGGCCGTACCTCTTACCGTCTAGGCGGTATACATGCTCTAAGTTGGAACTTGTGTTCCTTTGGGTAACTTCTCTGACTTTGACGCTTAATAACTTTCGTTCATATGCAGTCTAAGCTCTGCAACTCTCAGGAAAGCTAGTACTACTCATTTCCTTTCCATATCAGTCTTTGGCTTGTCGATCCGATGTCTACAGCCTTACTTATTCACGTTCCCTGTGAAGGTAGGTTTTTGCCCATTTTCCAGTTCATGTGGTAACATTCCCAGACTTTGCCGGCTTTCTCTTCATGTGGTAACTTGCTTGCTCATGTGGTAACTTGGAAGTGTATTTCTGACAGACCCAATCTGGGACTTAGCCGATTTTTCTCTGCATATTATATGGATCCATCACTAGGCCATCTTGCTTGCTCATGTGGTAACTTGGAAGTGTATTTCTGACAGACCCAATCTGGGACTTAGCCGATTTTTCTCTTCATATCATATGGATCCATCACTAGGCCATCTTGCTTGCTTGTGTGGTAACTTGGAAGTGTATTTCTGACAGACCCAATCTGGGACTTAGCCGATTTTTCTCTTCATATCATATGGATCCATCACTAGGCCATCTTGCTTGCTTGTGTGGTAACTTGGAAGTGTATTTCTGACAGACCCAATCTGGGACTTAGCCGATTTTTCTCTTCATATTATATGGATCCTGGACTTAGCCGATTTTTCTCTTCATATCATATGGATCCATCACTAGGCCATCTTGCTTGCTTGTGTGGTAACTTGATAGTGTATTTCTGACAGACCCAATCTTGGACTTAGCCGATTTTTCTCTTCATATCATATGGATCCATCACTAGGCCATCTTGCTTGCTTGTGTGGTAACTTGGAAGTGTATTTCTGACAGACCCAATCTGGGACTTAGCCGATTTTTCTCTTCATATTATATGGATCCTGGACTTAGCCGATTTTTCTCTTCATATCATATGGATCCATCACTAGGCCATCTTGCTTGCTTGTGTGGTAACTTGGAAGTGTATTTCTGACAGACCCAATCTGGGACTTAGCCGATTTTTCTCTTCATATTATATGGATCCTGGACTTAGCCGATTTTTCTCTTCATATCATATGGATCCATCATTAGGCCATCTTGCTTGCTTGTGTGGTAACTTGATAGTGTATTTCCGACAGACCCAATCTCGGACTTAGCCGATTTTTCTCTTCATATTATATGGTTCCATCACTAGGCCATCTTGCTTGCTTGTGTGGTATCTTGAAAGTGTATGTCTGACAGACCCAATCTCGGACTTAGCCGATTTTTCTCTTCATATAATATGGATCCTGGACTTAGCCTGTTATTAGGTTATTATATATGGATCCTGGACTTAGCCGATTATTAGGTTATTATATATGGATCCTGGACTTAGCCGATTTTTCTCTTCATATAATATGGATCCGGGACTTAGCCGATTATTAGGTTATTATATATGGATCCTGGACTTAGCCGATATTTCTCTTCATATAATATGGATCCGGGACTTAGCCAATTTTTCTCTTCATATAATATGGATCCGGGACTTAGCCGATTTTTCTCTTCATATAATATGGATCCGGGACTTAGCCAATTTTTCTCTTCATGTGGTAACGTATGCCAATCGCTCACAAGTCATGGGATAAGGGTACTTGTGTTCTTCCATCTTCTAAGTCCCGCACGGGGACATCGTGATCGCCCCAAGTCCGGAATAGCGCCAAGTCAAGCCCCACGGTGGCCGTGCAGGACCTGTTAGCGGCGGCCCCACTGACAGCACTAATCCGGACTTAGAAATTATATCTTTCTAATCGAACACACGCAACACCACCATACCACCATCTCCTTGCAAGTACCTAAGTACCCGCAACTCCATGGTGAAGGCAATGTCACTCCATCACCAACCTCTTTGCATTGCAAGCACTTGCGTACCTACAACACTCCGAAGAAGGCAACGGCGCGCGATGCTCGACTCCACACACCTCACCACACCACACCACCGATGGCCAGCCAGCCAGCCAGCCCAGCTAAGGGCTAACCCACCAACCAACCACCAATGGCCTAGGCCAGCCGGATCCCACCTTCAAGTCCAAGCACAGCCAAGTGCAAGTACCGCCAAGTGTTCACCAACCAACCATCACACCAGGTCAGCCGGCCAGTACCCACCTTCAAGTGCCATTACCCTCGGGTGCAAGCCCAATCAAGTGTTAACCAACCAACCCGGCCAAGGCAGCCAACAGGCCGGCACCCTACAGCACCGACCCGCCATCACCACCTCAACCGTTGACCATGCAAGTGGCCTCGGACAACAGGTGACACCCGAAGTACATCCGAAGAACGTATATCAAGTGTTTGCTCACCAAGTCCTCAACCAACCCCAAGTACCCGGAGGTACCCAGAGTGTTGGATCCGCCAACCCGTCCCGGCACTCCAAGTCCTTGCGAACCCAAAGTGTTTGCCCGGTAGGGCCATTGTATCACAACGCTTGCGACCATGCAAGTGGCCTCGACCAAGGTGACAGGGGTATCTTCACCAAGTTCTCAACCAACCCCAAGTACCCGGAGGTACCCAGAGTGTTGGGTCCGCCAACCACTACCAGCACTCCAAGTCCTCGCGAACATAAAGTGTTTGCCCGGTAGGGCCATTAGACCACAACGCTTGCTAACCATGCAAGTGGTCTCGGACAACAGGTGACACCCGAAGTACATCCGGAGAGTGTACAACAAGTGTTTGTTCACCAAGTCCTCAACCAACCCCAAGTACCCGGAGGTACCCAGAGTGTTGGGTCCGCCAACCACTACCAGCACTCTAAGTCCTCGCGAACCCAAAGTGTTTGCCCGGTAGGGCCATTAGACCACAACGCTTGCTAACCATGCAAGTGGTCTCGGACAACAGGCGATACCCGAAGTACATCCGAAGAGTGTATATCAAGTGTTTGTTCACCAAGTCCTCAACCAACCCCAAGTACCCGGAGGTACCCAGAGTGTTGGATCCGCAAACCCGTCCCGGCACTCCAAGTCCTTGCGAACCCAAAGTGTTTGCCCGGTAGGGCCATTGTATCACAACGCTTGCTACCATGCAAGTGGCCTCGGACAACAGGTGACACCCGAAGTACATCCGGAGAGTGTACAACAAGTGTTTGTTCACCAAGTCCTCAACCAACCCCAAGTACCCGGAGGTACCCAGAGTGTTGGATCCGCAAACCCGTCCCGGCACTCCAAGTCCTTGCGAACCCAAAGTGTTTGCCCGGTAGGGCCATTGTATCACAACGCTTGCTACCATGCAAGTGGCCTCGGACAACAGGTGACACCCGAAGTACATCCGGAGAGTGTACAACAAGTGTTTGTTCACCAAGTCCTCAACCAACCCCAAGTACCCGGAGGTACCCAGAGTGTTGGATCCGCCAACCCGTCCCGGCACTCCAAGTCCTTGCGAACCCAAAGTGTTTGCCCGGTAGGGCCATTGAATCACAACGCTTGCTAACCATGCAAGTGGTCTCGGACAACAGGTGACACCCGAAGTACATCCGGAGAGTGTATATCAAGTGTTTGTTCACCAAGTCCTCAACCAACCCCAAGTACCCGGAGGTACCCAGAGTGTTGGATCCGCCAACCCGTCCCGGCACTCTAAGTCCTTGCGAACCCAAAGTGTTTGCCCGGTTGGGCCATTCAAGTCCTCCTCAAGAAGCTACACCTAGGCAAACTGCCTAGGGTGAAAGTGCGAAGACCAATCGAATAGTAAGACAAGTTTTGACCGATCGCCCTAGGCAAGCTTGTATGAAGAAAGGGACCCTATGGGTCATATGGAAATACATGAAAAATCGGCTAAGTCCCAAAATTGGGATGTCTGAACTACACTAAAAAGTTACCACATCAAGCAAGGCAAAGTACCTAGGTGAACCCTAGGAAGAAACACGGACCAAGTCAGATGGCCTAAGTCAAGAGTACAAGTGACCTAGGCAAAGTTGTATGGCGCTGAGGACCCTGAAAAATTGGGTTAGTGTAGTTCAGACAGGGGAGGTTTCTGGGTCGGCTGAACCTCCTTATTTCGGGTTTTGGCCTCCTCAAGAAGACAGACCTAGGCAAAGTGCCTAGGGTGAAAGTGCGAAGACCAATCGAATAGTAAGACAAGTTTTGACCGATCGCCCTAGGCAAGCTTGTATGAAGAAAGGGACCCTATGGGTCATATGGAAATATACGAAAAATCGGCTAAGTCCCGAAATTGGGATGTCTGAACTACACTAAAAAGTTACCACATCAAGCAAGGCAAAGTACCTAGGTGAACCCTAGGAAGAAACACGGACCAAGTCAGATGGCCTAAGTCAAGAGTACAAGTGACCTAGGCAAAGTTGTATGGCGCTAAGGACCATGAAAAATCTGGTTAGTGTAGTTAAGACAGGGGAGGTTTCAGGGTCGGCTGGACCTCCTTATTTCGGGTTTTGGCCTCCTCAAGAAGACAGACCTAGGCGAACTGCCTAGGGTGAAAGTGCGAAGACCAATCGAATAGTAAGACAAGTTTTGACCGATCGCCCTAGGCAAGCTTGTATGAAGAAAGGGACCCTATGGGTCATATGGAAATACATGAAAAATCGGCTAAGTCCCAAAATTAGGATGTCTGAACTACACTAAAAAGTTACCACATCAAGCAAGGCAAAGTACCTAGGTGAACCCTAGGAAGAAACACGGACCAAGTCGGATGGCCTAAGTCAAGAGTACAAGTGACCTAGGCAAAGTTGTATGGCGCTGAGGACCCTGAAAAATCGGGTTAGTGTAGTTCAGACAGGGGAGGTTTCAGGGTCGGCCGAACCTCCTTATTTCGGGTTTTGGCCTCCTCAAGAAGACAGACCTAGGCGAACTGCCTAGGGTGAAAGTGCGAAGACCAATCGAATAGTAAGACAAGTTTTGACCGATCGCCCTAGGCAAGCTTGTATGAAGAAAGGGACCCTATGGGTCATATGGAAATATACGAAAAATCGGCTAAGTCCGAGATGCCTTTAAGTAGGGATGCTGTATTAAGATGAGAGATGAAGAAGATCAAGATTCATCTCCATGCAGCATCCCATTCATCTCGCAGCATCCTAACATATGTTTTTCTTAGAGTTTATGAAAAATAGACTAAGTCCGAGATGCCTTTAAGTAGGGATGCTGTATTGAGATGGGAGATGAAGAAGATCAAGATTCATCTCCATGCAGCATCCCATTCATCGCGCAGCATCCTAACATATGTTTTTCTTATAATTTATGAAAAATCGACTAAGTCCGAGATGCCTTTAAGTAGGGATGCTGTATTAAGATGAGAGATGAAGAAGATCAAGATTCATCTCCATGCAGCATCCCATTCATCTCGCAGCATCCTAACATATGTTTTTCTTAGAATTTATGACAAATCGACTAAGTCCGAGATGGCTTTAAGTAGGGATGCTGTATTGAGATGAGAGATCCTCATCCCATTCATCTCGCAGCATCCTAACATATGAATTTCTATGAATTTATGAAAAATCGACTAAGTCCGAGATGCCTTTAAGTAGGGATGCTGTATTGAGATGGGAGATGTAGGAGATCAAGATTCATCTCCATGCAGCATCCCATTTATCTCCCAGCATCCTAACATATGAATTTCTTAGAATTTATGAAAAATCGACTAAGTCCGAGATGCCTTTAAGTAGGGATGCTGTATTAAGATGGGAGATGAAGAAGATCAAGATTCATCTCCATCCAGCATCCCATTCATCTCGCAGAATCCTAACATATGAATTTCTAAGAATTTATGAAAAATCGACTAAGTCCGAGATGGCTTTAAGTAGGGATGCTGTATTAAGATGGTAGATGTAGGAGATCAAGATGCATCTCCATGCAGCATCCCATTCATCTCGCAGCATCCTAACATATGAATTTCTATGAATTTATGAAAAATCGACTAAGTCCGAGATGGCTTTAAGTAGGGATGCTGTATTAAGATGGGAGATGTAGAAGATCAAGATTCATCTCCATGCAGCATCCCATTCATCTCCCAGCATCCTAACATATGTTTTTCTTAGAATTTATGAAAAATCGACTAAGTCCGAGATGCCTTTAGGTAGGGATGCTATTTAAAGATGGGAGATGAAGAAGATCAAGATTCATCTCCATGCAGCATCCCATTCATCTCGCAGCATCGTTACATATGTTTTTCTTAGAATTTATGAAAAATCGACTAAGTCCGAGATGCCTTTAAGTAGGGATGCTGTATTAAGATGGGAGATGAAGAAGATCAAGATTCATCTCCATGCAGCATCCCATTCATCTCGCAGCATCCTAACATATGAATTTCTTAGAATTTATGAAAATTCGACTAAGTCCGAGATGCCTTTAAGTAGGGATGCTGTATTAAGATGGGAGATGAAGAAGATCAAGATTCATCTCCATGCAGCATCCCATTCATCTCGCAGCATCCTAACATATTGTTTTCTTAGAATTTATGAAAAATCGACTAAGTCCGAGATGCTTTAAGTAGGGATGCTGTATTGAGATGGGAGATGAAGAAGATCAAGATTTATCTCCATGCAGCATCCCATTCATCTCGCAGCATCCTAACATATGAATTTCTTAGAATTTATGAAAAATCGACTAAGTCCAAGATGCCTTTAAGTAGGGATGCTGTATTGAGATGGGAGATGTAGGAGATCAAGATTCATCTCCATGCAGCATCCCATTCATCTCGCAGCATCCTAACATATGTTTTTCTTAGAATTTATGAAAAATCGACTAAGTCCGAGATGGCTTTAAGTAGGGATGCTGTATTGAGATGGGAGATGTAGGAGATCAAGATTCATCTCCATGCAGCATCCCATTCATCTCGCAGCATCCTAACATATGAATTTCTTAGAATTTATGAAAAATCGACTAAGTCCGAGATGGCTTTAAGTAGGGATGCTGTATTGAGATGGGAGATGTAGGAGATCAAGATTCATCTCCACTCAGCATCCCATTCATCTCGCAGCATCCTTACATATGTTGTTCTTAGAATTTAGGAAAAATCGACTAAGTCCGAGATGCCTTTAAGTAGGGATGCTGTATTAAGATGGGGATGAAGAAGATCAAGATTCATCTCCATGCAGCATCCCATTTATCTCGCAGCATCCTAACATATTTTTTTCTAAGAATTTATGAAAAATCGACTAAGTCCGAGATGCCCTGAAGCAGGGATTCTGTATCAAGATGGGAGATGAAGAAGATCAAGATTCATCTCCATGCAGCATCCCATTCATCTCGCAGCATCCTAACATATGTTTTTCTTAGAATTTATGAAAAATCGACTAAGTCCGAGATGCCTTTAAGTAGGGATGCTGTATTAAGATGGGAGATGTAGGAGATCAAGATTCATCTCCATGCAGCATCCCATTCATCTCGCAGCATCCTAACATATGTTTTTCTTAGAATTTATGAAAAATCGACTAAGTCCGAGATGCCTTTAAGTAGGGATGCTGTATTAAGATGGGAGATGAAGAAGACCAAGATTCATCTCCATGCAGCATCCCATTCATCTCCCAGCATCCTAACATATGAATTTCTTAGAATTTATGAAAAATCGACTAAGTCCGAGATGGCTTTAAGTAGGGATGCTGTATTAAGATGGGAGATGTAGGAGATCAAGATGCATCTCCATGCAGCATTTCATTTATCTTCCAGCATCCTAACATATGAATTTATATGAATTTATGAAAAATCGACTAAGTCCGAGATGGCTTTAAGTAGGGATGCTGTATTAAGATGGGAGATGTAGGAGATCAAGATTCATCTCCATGCAGCATCCCATTCATCTCCCAGCATCCTTACATATGAATTTCTATGAATTTATGAAAAATCGACTAAGTCCGAGATGCCTTTAAGTAGGGATGCTGTATTGAGATGAGAGATGTAGGAGATCAAGATTCATCTCCATGCAGCATCCCATTCATCTCGCAGCATCCTAACATATGAATTTCTATGAATTTATGAAAAATCGACTAAGTCCGAGATGGCTTTAAGTAGGGATGCTGTATTGAGATGGGAGATGTAGGAGATCAAGATTCATCTCCATGCAGCATCCCATTCATCTCGCAGCATCCTAACATATGAATTTCTATGAATTTATGAAAAATCGACTAAGTCCGAGATGCCTTTAAGTAGGGATGCTGTATTAAGACGGGAGATGGAGAAGATCAAGATTCATCTCCATGCAGCATCCCATTCATCTCGCAGCATCCAAACATATGTTTTTCTTAGCATTTATGAAAAATCGACTAAGTCCGAGATGCCTTTAAGTAGGGATGCTGTATTAAGATGGGAGATGAAGAAGATCAAGATTCATCTCCATGCAGCATCATATTCATCTCGCAGCATCCTTACATATGTTTTTCTTAGAATTTATGAAAAATCGACTAAGTCCGAGATGCCTTTAAGTAGGGAGGCTGTATTAAGACAGGAGATGAAGAAGATCAAGATTCATCTCCATGCAGCATCCCATTCATCTCGCAGCATCGTAACATATGTTTTTCTATGAATTTATGAAAAATCGACTAAGTCCGAGATGCCTTTAAGTAGGGATGCTGTATTAAGATGGGAGATGGAGAAGATCTAGATTTATCTCCATGCAGCATCCCATTCATCTCCCAGCATCCTAACATATGTTTTTCTTAGAATTTATGAAAAATCGACTAAGTCCGAGATGCCTTTAAGTAGGGATGCTGTATTAAGATGGGAGATGAAGAAGATCAAGATTCATCTCCATGCAGCATCCCATTCATCTCGCAGCATCCTAACATATGAATTTCTTAGAATTTATGAAAAATCGACTAAGTCCGAGATGCCTTTAAGTAGGGATGCTGTATTGAGATGGGAGATGAAGAAGATCAAGATTCATCTCCATGCAGCATCCGATTCATCTCGCAGCATCCTAACATATATTTTTCTTAGAATTTATGAAAAATCGACTAAGTCCGAGATGCCTTTAAGTAGGGATGCTGTATTAAGATGGGAGATGAAGAAGATCAAGATTCATCTCCATGCAGCATCCGATTCATCTCGCAGCATCCTAACATATGTTTTTCTTAGAATTTATGAAAAATCGACTAAGTCCGAGATGGCTTTAAGTAGGGATGCTGTATTGAGATGAGAGATGTAGGAGATCAAGATTCATCTCCATGCAGCATCCCATTCATCTCGCAGCATCCTAACATATGAATTTCTATGAATTTATGAAAAATCGACTAAGTCCGAGATGCCTTTAAGTAGGGATGCTGTATTGAGATGGGAGATGTAGGAGATCAAGATTCATCTTCATGCAGCATCCCATTCATCTCCCAGCATCCTAACATATGAATTTCTTAGAATTTATGAAAAATCGACTAAGTCCGAGATGCCTTTAAGTAGGGATGCTGTATTAAGATGGGAGATGAAGAAGATCAAGATTCATCTCCATGCAGCATCCCATTCATCTCTCAGCATCCTAACATATGAATTTCTATGAATTTATGAAAAATCGACTAAGTCCGAGATGCCTTTAAGTAGGGATGCTGTATTGAGATGGGAGATGTAGGAGATCAAGATTCATCTCCATGCAGCATCCCATTCATCTCGCAGCATCCTAACATATGAATTTCTAAGAATTTATGAAAAATCGACTAAGTCCGAGATGCCTTTAAGTAGGGATGCTGTATTAAGATGGGAGATGTAGGAGATCAAGATTCATCTCCATGCAGCATCCCATTGATCTCGCAGCATCCTAACATATGAATTTCTATGAATTTATGAAAAATCGACTAAGTCCGAAATGCCTTTAAGTAGGGATGCTGTATTGAGATGGGAGATGTAGGAGATCAAAATTCATCTCCATGCAGCATCCCATTCATCTCGCAGCATCCTAACATATGAATTTCTAAGAATTTATGAAAAATCGACTAAGTCCGAGATGCCTTTAAGTAGGGATGCTGTATTAAGATGGGAGATGTAGGAGATCAAGATTCATCTCCATGCAGCATCCCATTGATCTCGCAGCATCCTAACATATGAATTTCTAAGAATTTATGAAAAATCGACTAAGTCCGAAATGCCTTTAAGTAGGGATGCTGTATTGAGATGGGAGATGTAGGAGATCAAGATTCATCTCCATGCAGCATCCCATTTATCTCGCAGCATCCTAACATATGAATTTCTTAGAGTTTATGAAAAATTGACTAAGGGCGAGATGCCTTTAAGTAGGGATGCTGTATTAAGATGGGAGATGAAGAAGATCAAGATTCATCTCCATGCAGCATCCCATTCATCTCGCAGCATCCTAACATATGTTTTTCTTAGAACTTATGAAAAATCGACTAAGTCCGAGATGCCTTTAAGTAGGGATGCTGTATTGAGATGGAAGATGTAGGAGATCAAGATTCATCTCCATGCAGCATCCCATTCATCTCCCAGCATCCTTACATATGAATTTCTTAGAATTTATGAAAAATCGACTAAGTCCGAGATGCCTTTAAGTAGGGATGCTGTTTTGAGATGGGAGATGTAGGAGATCAAGATTCATCTCCATGCAGCATCCCATTCATCTCGCAGCATCCTTACATATGAATTTCTAAGAATTTATGAAAAATCGACTAAGTCCGAGATGCCTTTAAGTAGGGATGCTGTATTGAGATGGGAGATGTAGAAGATCAAGATTCATCTCCATGCAGCATCCCATTCATCTCCCAGCATCCTTACATATGTTTTTCTTAGAATTTATGAAAAATCGACTAAGTCCGAGATGCCTTTAAGTAGGGATGCTGTATTGAGATGGGAGATGAAGAAGATCAAGATTTATCTCCATGCAGCATCCCATTCATCTCGCAGCATCCTAACATATGTTTTTCTTAGAATTTATGAAAAATCGACAAAGTCCGAGATGCCTTTAAGTAGGGATGCTGTATTAAGATGGGGGATGAAGAAGATCAAGATTCATCTCCATGCAGCATCCCATTCATCTCGCAGCATCCTAACATATGAATTTCTTAGAATTTATGAAAAATCGACTAAGTCCGAAATGGCTTTAAGTAGGGATGCTGTATTAAGATGGGAGATGTAGGAGATCAAGATGCATCTCCATGCAGCATCCCATTCATCTCGCAGCATCCTTACATATTTTTTTCTAAGAATTTATGAAAAATCGACTAAGTACGAGATGCCCTTAAGTAGGGATGCTGTATTGAAATGGGAGATGAAGAAGATCAAGATTTATCTCCATGCAGCATCCCATGCATCTCGCAGCATCCTTACATATTTTTTTCTTAGAATTTATGAAATATCGACTAAGTCCGAGATGCCTTTAAGTAGGGATGCTGTATTAAGATGGGAGATGAAGAAGATCAAGATTCATCTCCATGCAGCATCCCATTCATCTCGCAGCATCCTAACATATGAATTTCTTAGAATTTATGAAAAATCGACTAAGTCCGAAATGGCTTTAAGTAGGGATGCTGTATTAAGATGGGAGATGAAGAAGATCAAGATGCATCTCCATGCAGCATCTTAGTCATCTCGCAGCATCCTAATATATGTTTTTCTTAGAATTTATGAAAAATCGACTAAGTCCGAGATGCCTTTAAGTAGGGATGCTGTATTGAAATGGGAGATGAAGAAAATCAAGATTCATCTCCATGCAGCATCCCATTCATCTCGCAGCATCCCAACATATGAATTTCTTAGAATTTATGAAAAATCGACTAAGTCCGAGATGCCTTTAATTAGGGATGCTGTATTGAGATGGGAGATGATGAAGATCAAGATGCATCTCTATGCAGCATCTTATTCATCTCGCAGCATCCTAACATATGTTTTTCTTAGAATTTATGAAAAATCGACTAAGTCCGAGATGCCTTTAAGTAGGGATGCTGTATTGAAATGGGAGATGAAGAAGATCAATATTTATCTCCATGCAGCATCCCATGCATCTCGCAGCATCCTTACATATTTTTTTCTTAGAATTTATGAAATATCGACTAAGTCCGAGATGCCTTTAAGTAGGGATGCTGTATTAAGATGGGAGATGAAGAAGATCAAGATTCATCTCCATTCAGCATCCCATTCATCTCGCAGCATCCTAAAATATGTTTTTCTTAGAATTTATGAAAAATCGAATAAGTCCGAGATGCCTTTAAGTAGGGATGCTGTATTAAGATGGGAGATGAAGAAGATCAAGATGCATCTCCATGCAGCATCTTATTCATCTCGCAGCATCCTAACATATGTTTTTCTTAGAATTTATGAAAAATCGACTAAGTCCGAGATGGCTTTAAGTAGGGATGCTGTATTAAGATGGGAGATAAAGAAGATCAAGATTCATCTCCATGCAGCATCCCATTCATCTCGCAGCATCCTTACATATGAATTTCTAAGAATTTATGAAAAATCGACTAAGTCCGAGATGCCTTTAAGTAGGGATGCTGTATTGAGATGGGAGATGTAGAAGATCAAGATTCATCTCCATGCAGCATCCCATTCATCTCCCAGCATCCTTACATATGTTTTTCTTAGAATTTATGAAAAATCGACTAAGTCCGAGATGCCTTTAAGTAGGGATGCTGTATTGAGATGGGAGATGAAGAAGATCAAGATTTATCTCCATGCAGCATCCCATTCATCTCGCAGCATCCTAACATATGTTTTTCTTAGAATTTATGAAAAATCGACAAAGTCCGAGATGCCTTTAAGTAGGGATGCTGTATTAAGATGGGGGATGAAGAAGATCAAGATTCATCTCCATGCAGCATCCCATTCATCTCGCAGCATCCTAACATATGAATTTCTTAGAATTTATGAAAAATCGACTAAGTCCGAGATGCCTTTAAGTAGGGATACTGTATTAAGATGGGAGATGAAGAAGATCAAGATTTATCTCCATGCAGCATCCCATTCATCTCCCAGCATCCTAACATATGAATTTCTTAGAATTTATGAAAAATCGACTAAGTCTGAGATCCCTTCAAGTAGGGATGCTGTATTAAGACGGGAGATGAAGAAGATCAAGATTCATCTCCATGCAGCATCCCATTCATCTCGCAGCATCCAAACATATGTTTTTCTTAGAATTTATTAAAAATCGACTAAGTCCGAGATGCCTTTAAGTAGGGATGCTGTATTAAGATGGGAGATGAAGAAGATCGAGATTCATCTCCATGCAGCATCCCATTCATCTCGCAGCATCCTAACATATGAATTTCTTAGAATTTATAAAAAATCGACTAAGTCCGAGATGCCTTTAAGTAGGGATGCTGTATTAAGATGGGAGATGTAGGAGATCCAGATTCATCTCCATGCAGCATCCCATTCATCTCCCAGCATCCTAACATATGAATTTCTATGAATTTATGAAAAACCGACTAAGTCCGAGATGGCTTTAAGTAGGGATGCTGTATTGAGATGAGAGA
This sequence comes from Anopheles coustani, assembly GCF_943734705.1. Taxonomy (NCBI): domain Eukaryota; kingdom Metazoa; phylum Arthropoda; class Insecta; order Diptera; family Culicidae; genus Anopheles; species Anopheles coustani. The sequence continues at coordinate 309,836 of NW_026525129.1, read as the reverse complement.
TGTAGGAGATCAAGATTCATCACCATGCAGCATCCCATTCATCTCCCAGCATCCTAACATATGAATTTCTTAGAATTTATGAAAAATCGACTAAGTCCAAGACGCCTTTAAGCAGGGATGCTGTTTTGAGATGGGAGATGTAGGAGATCAAGATTCATCTCCATGCAGCATCCCATTCATCTCCCAGCATCCTAACATATGAATTTCTTAGAATTTATGAAAAATCGACTAAGTCCGAGATGCCTTTAAGTAGGGATGCTGTATTAAGATGGGAGATGTAGGAGATCCAGATTCATCTCCATGCAGCATCCCATGCATCTCCCAGCATCCTAACATATGAATTTCTATGAATTTATGAAAAATCGACTAAGTCCGAGATGCCTTTAAGTAGGGATGCTGTATTAAGATGGGAGATGTAGGAGATCCAGATTCATCTCCATGCAGCATCCCATTCATCTCCCAGCATCCTAACATATGAATTTCTTAGAATTTATGAAAAATCGACTAAGTCCGAGATGCCTTTAAGTAGGGATGCTGTATTAAGATGGGAGATGAAGAAGACCAAGATTCATCTCCATGCAGCATCCCATTCATCTCGCAGCATCCTAACATATGAATTTCTTAGAATTTATGAAAAATCGACTAAGTCCGAGATGGCTTTAAGTAGGGATGCTGTATTAAGATGGGAGATGTAGGAGATCAAGATGCATCTCCATGCAGCATCCCATTTATCTTCCAGCATCCTAACATATGAATTTCTTAGAATTTATGAAAAATCGACTAAGTCCGAGATGGCTTTAAGTAGGGATGCTGTATTAAGATGGGAGATGGAGAAGATCAAGATTCATCTCCATGCAGCATCCCATTCATCTCCCAGCATCCTAACATATGAATTTCTTAGAATTTATGAAAAATCGAATAAGTCCGAGATGCCTTTAAGTAGGGATGCTGTATTAAGATGGGATATGTAGGAGATCAAGATTCATCTCCATGCAGCATCCCATTTATCTCCCAGCATCCTAACATATGAATTTCTTAGAATTTATGAAAAATCGAATAAGTCCGAGATGCCTTTAAGTAGGGATGCTGTATTAAGATGGGAGATGAAGAAGACCAAGATTCATCTCCATGCAGCATCCCATTCATCTCGCAGCATCCTAACATATGAATTTCTATGAATTTATGAAAAATCGACTAAGTCCGAGATGCCTTTAAGTAGGGATGCTGTATTGAGATGAGAGATGTAGGAGATCAAGATTCATCTCCATGCAGCATCCCATTCATCTCGCAGCATCCTAACATATGAATTTCTATGAATTTATGAAAAATCGACTAAGTCCGAGATGCCTTTAAGTAGGGATGCTGTATTGAGATGGGAGATGTAGGAGATCAAGATTCATCTCCATGCAGCATCCCATTTATCTCCCAGCATCCTAACATATGAATTTCTTAGAATTTATGAAAAATCGACTAAGTCCGAGATGCCTTTAAGTAGGGATGCTGTATTAAGATGGGAGATGGAGAAGATCAAGATTCATCTCCATGCAGCATCCCATTCATCTCCCAGCATCCTAACATATGAATTTCTATGAATTTATGAAAAATCGAATAAGTCCGAGATGCCTTTAAGTAGGGATGCTGTATTGAGATGGGAGATGAAGAAGATCAAGATTCATCTCCATGCAGCATCCCGTTCATCTCCCAGCATCCTAACATATGAATTTCTTAGAATTTATGAAAAATCGACTAAGTCCGAGATGGCTTTAAGTAGGGATGCTGTATTAAGATGGGAGATGTAGGAGATCAAGATGCATCTCCATGCAGCATCCCATTCGTCTCCCAGCATCCTAACATATGAATTTCTTAGAATTTATGAAAAATCGACTAAGTCCGAGATGGCTTTAAGTAGGGATGCTGTATTAAGATGGGAGATGAAGAAGATCAAGATTCATCTCCATGCAGCATCCCATTTATCTCCCAGCATCCTAACATATGAATTTCTTAGAATTTATGAAAAATCGACTAAGTCCGAGATGCCTTTAAGTAGGGATGCTGTATTAAGATGGGATATGTAGGAGATCAAGATTCATCTCCATGCAGCATCCCATTCATCTCGCAGCATCCTAACATATGAATTTCTATGAATTTATGAAAAATCGACTAAGTCCGAGATGCCTTTAAGTAGGGATGCTGTATTGAGATGGGAGATGTAGGAGATCAAGATTCATCTCCATGCAGCATCCCATTCATCTCGCAGCATCCTAACATATCAATTTCTTAGAATTTATGAACAATCGGCTAAGTCCAAGATGCCTTTAAGCAGGGATGCTGTATTGAGATGGGAGATGTAGGAGATCAAGATTCATCTCCATGCAGCATCCCATTCATCTCCCAGCATCCTAACATATCAATTTCTTAGAATTTATGAAAAATCGACTAAGTCCGAGATGCCTTCAATTAGGGATGCTGTATTGAGATGGGAGATGAAGAAGATCAAGATTCATCTCCATGCAGCATCCCATTCATCTCGCAGCATCCTAACATATGAATTTCTTAGAATTTATGAAAAATCGACTAAGTCCGAGATGCTCTTAAGTAGGGATGCTGTATTAAGATGGGAGATGAAGAAGATCAAGATTCATCTCCATGCAGCATCATATTCATCTCGCAGCATCCTTACATATGTTTTTCTTAGAATTTATGAAAAATCGACTAAGTCCGAGATGCCTTTAAGTAGGGATGCTGTATTAGGATGGGAGATGTAGAAGATCAAGATTTATTTCCATGAAGCATCCCATTCATCTCGCAGCATCCTAACATATGTTTTTCTTAGAATTTATGAAAAATCGACTAAGTCCGAGATGCCTTTAAGTAGGGATGCTGTATTAAGATGGGAGATGAAGAAGATCAAGATTCATCTCCATGCAGCATCCCATGCATCTCGCAGCATCCTAACATATGTTTTTCTTAGAATTTATGAAAAATCGACTCAGTCCGAGATGCCTTCAAGTAGGGATGCTGTACTGAGATGGGAGATGTAGAAGATCAAGATTCATCTCCATGCAGCATCCCATTCATCTCGCAGCATCCTAACATATGATTTTCTTAGAATTTATGAAAAATCGACTAAGTCCGAGATGCCTTTAAGTAGGGATGCTGTATTAAGATGGGAGATGAAGAAGATCAAGATTCATCTCCATGCAGCATCATATTCATCTCGCAGCATCCTTACATATGTTTTTCTTAGAAATTAAGAAAAATCGACTAAGTCCGAGATGCCTTTCACTAGGGATGCTGTATTAAGATGGGAGATGGAGAAGATCAAGATTCATCTCCATGCAGCATCCCATTCATCTCGCAGCATCCTAACATATGAATTTCTATGAATTTATGAAAAATCGACTAAGTCCGAGATGCCTTTAAGTAGGGATGCTGTATTGAGATGGGAGATGTAGGAGATCAAGATTCATCTCCATGCAGCATCCCATTTATCTCCCAGCATCCTAACATATGAATTTCTTAGAATTTATGAAAAATCGAATAAGTCCGAGATGCCTTTAAGTAGGGATGCTGTATTAAGATGGGAGATGTAGGAGATCAAGATTCATCTCCATGCAGCATCCCATTCATCTCGCAGCATCCTAACATATGTTTTTCTTAGAATTTATGAAAAATCGACTAAGTCCGAGATGCCTTTAAGTAGGGATGCTGTATTAAGATGGGAGATGAAGAAGACCAAGATTCATCTCCATGCAGCATCCCATTCATCTCCCAGCATCCTAACATATGAATTTCTTAGAATTTATGAAAAATCGACTAAGTCCGAGATGGCTTTAAGTAGGGATGCTGTATTAAGATGGGAGATGTAGGAGATCAAGATGCATCTCCATGCAGCATTTCATTTATCTTCCAGCATCCTAACATATGAATTTATATGAATTTATGAAAAATCGACTAAGTCCGAGATGGCTTTAAGTAGGGATGCTGTATTAAGATGGGAGATGTAGGAGATCAAGATTCATCTCCATGCAGCATCCCATTCATCTCCCAGCATCCTTACATATGAATTTCTATGAATTTATGAAAAATCGACTAAGTCCGAGATGCCTTTAAGTAGGGATGCTGTATTGAGATGAGAGATGTAGGAGATCAAGATTCATCTCCATGCAGCATCCCATTCATCTCGCAGCATCCTAACATATGAATTTCTATGAATTTATGAAAAATCGACTAAGTCCGAGATGGCTTTAAGTAGGGATGCTGTATTGAGATGAGAGATGTAGGAGATCAAGATTCATCTCCATGCAGCATCCCATTCATCTCGCAGCATCCTAACATATGAATTTCTAGGAATTTATGAAAAATCGACTAAGTCCGAGATGCCTTTAAGTAGGGATGCTGTATTAAGACGGGAGATGAAGAAGATCAAGATTCATCTCCATGCAGCATCCCATTCATCTCGCAGCATCCAAACATATGTTTTTCTTAGAATTTATGAAAAATCGACTAAGTCCGAGATGCCTTTAAGTAGGGATGCTGTATTAAGATGGGAGATGAAGAAGATCAAGATTCATCTCCATGCAGCATCATATTCATCTCGCAGCATCCTTACATATGTTTTTCTTAGAATTTATGAAAAATCGACTAAGTCCGAGATGCCTTTAAGTAGGGAGGCTGTATTAAGACAGGAGATGAAGAAGATCAAGATTCATCTCCATGCAGCATCCCATTCATCTCGCAGCATCGTAACATATGTTTTTCTATAAATTTATGAAAAATCGACTAAGTCCGAGATGCCTTTAAGTAGGGATGCTGTATTAAGATGGGAGATGGAGAAGATCTAGATTTATCTCCATGCAGCATCCCATTCATCTCCCAGCATCCTAACATATGTTTTTCTTAGAATTTATGAAAAATCGACTAAGTCCGAGATGCCTTTAAGTAGGGATGCTGTATTAAGATGGGAGATGAAGAAGATCAAGATTCATCTCCATGCAGCATCCCATTCATCTCGCAGCATCCTAACATATGAATTTCTTAGAATTTATGAAAAATCGACTAAGTCCGAGATGCCTTTAAGTAGGGAGGCTGTATTAAGACAGGAGATGAAGAAGATCAAGATTCATCTCCATGCAGCATCCCATTCATCTCGCAGCATCGTAACATATGTTTTTCTATGAATTTATGAAAAATCGACTAAGTCCGAGATGCCTTTAAGTAGGGATGCTGTATTAAGATGGGAGATGGAGAAGATCTAGATTTATCTCCATGCAGCATCCCATTCATCTCCCAGCATCCTAACATATGTTTTTCTTAGAATTTATGAAAAATCGACTAAGTCCGAGATCCCTTTGAGTAGGGATGCTGTATTAAGATGGGAGATGAAGAAGATCAAGATTCATCTCTGTGCAGCATCCCATTCATCTCGCAGCATCCTAACATATGTTTTTCTGAGAATTTATGAAAAATCGACTAAGTCCGAGATGCCTTTAAGTAGGGATGCTGTATTGAGATGGGAGTTGAAGAAGATCAAGATTCATCTCCATGCAGCATCCAATTCATCTCGCAGCATCCTAACATATGAATTTCTTAGAATTTATGAAAAATCGACTAAGTCCGAGATCCCTTTGAGTAGGGATGCTGTATCGAGATGGGAGATGAAGAAGATCAAGATTCATCTCCATGCAGCATCCCATTCATCTCGCAGCATCCTAACATATGTTTTTCTTAGAATTTATGAAAAATCGACTAAGTCCGAGATGCCTTTAAGTAGGGATGCTGTATTAAGATGGGAGATGAAGAAGACCAAGATTCATCTCCATGCAGCATCCCATTCATCTCCCAGCATCCTAACATATGAATTTCTTAGAATTTATGAAAAATCGACTAAGTCCGAGATGGCTTTAAGTAGGGATGCTGTATTAAGATGGGAGATGTAGGAGATCAAGATGCATCTCCATGCAGCATTTCATTTATCTTCCAGCATCCTAACATATGAATTTATATGAATTTATGAAAAATCGACTAAGTCCGAGATGGCTTTAAGTAGGGATGCTGTATTAAGATGGGAGATGTAGGAGATCAAGATTCATCTCCATGCAGCATCCCATTCATCTCCCAGCATCCTTACATATGAATTTCTATGAATTTATGAAAAATCGACTAAGTCCGAGATGCCTTTAAGTAGGGATGCTGTATTGAGATGAGAGATGTAGGAGATCAAGATTCATCTCCATGCAGCATCCCATTCATCTCGCAGCATCCTAACATATGAATTTCTATGAATTTATGAAAAATCGACTAAGTCCGAGATGGCTTTAAGTAGGGATGCTGTATTAAGATGGGAGATGAAGAAGACCAAGATTCATCTCCATGCAGCATCCCATTCATCTCGCAGCATCCTAACATATGAATTTCTATGAATTTATGAAAAATCGACTAAGTCCGAGATGCCTTTAAGTAGGGATGCTGTATTGAGATGAGAGATGTAGGAGATCAAGATTCATCTCCATGCAGCATCCCATTCATCTCGCAGCATCCTAACATATGAATTTCTATGAATTTATGAAAAATCGACTAAGTCCGAGATGCCTTTAAGTAGGGATGCTGTATTGAGATGGGAGATGTAGGAGATCAAGATTCATCTCCATGCAGCATCCCATTTATCTCCCAGCATCCTAACATATGAATTTCTTAGAATTTATGAAAAATCGACTAAGTCCGAGATGCCTTTAAGTAGGGATGCTGTATTAAGATGGGAGATGTAGGAGATCAAGATGCATCTCCATGCAGCATCCCATTCGTCTCCCAGCATCCTAACATATGAATTTCTTAGAATTTATGAAAAATCGACTAAGTCCGAGATGGCTTTAAGTAGGGATGCTGTATTAAGATGGGAGATGAAGAAGATCAAGATTCATCTCCATGCAGCATCCCATTCATCTCCCAGCATCCTAACATATGAATTTCTTAGAATTTATGAAAAATCGACTAAGTCCGAGATGGCTTTAAGTAGGGATGCTGTATTAAGATGGGATATGTAGGAGATCAAGATTCATCTCCATGCAGCATCCCATTTATCTCCCAGCATCCTAACATATGAATTTCTTAGAATTTATGAAAAATCGACTAAGTCCGAGATGCCTTTAAGTAGGGATGCTGTATTAAGATGGGAGATGTAGGAGATCAAGATTCATCTCCATGCAGCATCCCATTCATCTCGCAGCATCCTAACATATGAATTTCTATGAATTTATGAAAAATCGACTAAGTCCGAGATGCCTTTAAGTAGGGATGCTGTATTGAGATGGGAGATGTAGGAGATCAAGATTCATCTCCATGCAGCATCCCATTCATCTCGCAGCATCCTAACATATCAATTTCTTAGAATTTATGAACAATCGGCTAAGTCCAAGATGCCTTTAAGCAGGGATGCTGTATTGAGATGGGAGATGTAGGAGATCAAGATTCATCTCCATGCAGCATCCCATTCATCTCCCAGCATCCTAACATATCAATTTCTTAGAATTTATGAAAAATCGACTAAGTCCGAGATGCCTTCAATTAGGGATGCTGTATTGAGATGGGAGATGAAGAAGATCAAGATTCATCTCCATGCAGCATCCCATTCATCTCGCAGCATCCTAACATATGAATTTCTTAGAATTTATGAAAAATCGACTAAGTCCGAGATGCTCTTAAGTAGGGATGCTGTATTAAGATGGGAGATGAAGAAGATCAAGATTCATCTCCATGCAGCATCATATTCATCTCGCAGCATCCTTACATATGTTTTTCTTAGAATTTATGAAAAATCGACTAAGTCCGAGATGCCTTTAAGTAGGGATGCTGTATTAGGATGGGAGATGTAGAAGATCAAGATTTATTTCCATGAAGCATCCCATTCATCTCGCAGCATCCTAACATATGTTTTTCTTAGAATTTATGAAAAATCGACTAAGTCCGAGATGCCTTTAAGTAGGGATGCTGTATTAAGATGGGAGATGAAGAAGATCAAGATTCATCTCCATGCAGCATCCCATGCATCTCGCAGCATCCTAACATATGTTTTTCTTAGAATTTATGAAAAATCGACTCAGTCCGAGATGCCTTCAAGTAGGGATGCTGTACTGAGATGGGAGATGTAGAAGATCAAGATTCATCTCCATGCAGCATCCCATTCATCTCGCAGCATCCTAACATATGATTTTCTTAGAATTTATGAAAAATCGACTAAGTCCGAGATGCCTTTAAGTAGGGATGCTGTATTAAGATGGGAGATGAAGAAGATCAAGATTCATCTCCATGCAGCATCATATTCATCTCGCAGCATCCTTACATATGTTTTTCTTAGAAATTAAGAAAAATCGACTAAGTCCGAGATGCCTTTCACTAGGGATGCTGTATTAAGATGGGAGATGGAGAAGATCAAGATTCATCTCCATGCAGCATCCCATTCATCTCGCAGCATCCTAACATATGAATTTCTATGAATTTATGAAAAATCGACTAAGTCCGAGATGCCTTTAAGTAGGGATGCTGTATTGAGATGGGAGATGTAGGAGATCAAGATTCATCTCCATGCAGCATCCCATTTATCTCCCAGCATCCTAACATATGAATTTCTTAGAATTTATGAAAAATCGAATAAGTCCGAGATGCCTTTAAGTAGGGATGCTGTATTAAGATGGGAGATGTAGGAGATCAAGATTCATCTCCATGCAGCATCCCATTCATCTCGCAGCATCCTAACATATGTTTTTCTTAGAATTTATGAAAAATCGACTAAGTCCGAGATGCCTTTAAGTAGGGATGCTGTATTAAGATGGGAGATGAAGAAGACCAAGATTCATCTCCATGCAGCATCCCATTCATCTCCCAGCATCCTAACATATGAATTTCTTAGAATTTATGAAAAATCGACTAAGTCCGAGATGGCTTTAAGTAGGGATGCTGTATTAAGATGGGAGATGTAGGAGATCAAGATGCATCTCCATGCAGCATTTCATTTATCTTCCAGCATCCTAACATATGAATTTATATGAATTTATGAAAAATCGACTAAGTCCGAGATGGCTTTAAGTAGGGATGCTGTATTAAGATGGGAGATGTAGGAGATCAAGATTCATCTCCATGCAGCATCCCATTCATCTCCATGCAGCATCCCATTCATCTCCCAGCATCCTTACATATGAATTTCTATGAATTTATGAAAAATCGACTAAGTCCGAGATGCCTTTAAGTAGGGATGCTGTATTGAGATGAGAGATGTAGGAGATCAAGATTCATCTCCATGCAGCATCCCATTCATCTCGCAGCATCCTAACATATGAATTTCTATGAATTTATGAAAAATCGACTAAGTCCGAGATGGCTTTAAGTAGGGATGCTGTATTGAGATGAGAGATGTAGGAGATCAAGATTCATCTCCATGCAGCATCCCATTCATCTCGCAGCATCCTAACATATATTTTTCTTAGAATTTATGAAAAATCGACTAAGTCCGAGATGCCTTTAAGTAGGGATGCTGTATTAAGATGGGAGATGTAGGAGATCAAGATGCATCTCCATGCAGCATTTCATTTATCTTCCAGCATCCTAACATATGAATTTATATGAATTTATGAAAAATCGACTAAGTCCGAGATGGCTTTAAGTAGGGATGCTGTATTAAGATGGGAGATGTAGGAGATCAAGATTCATCTCCATGCAGCATCCCATTCATCTCCCAGCATCCTTACATATGAATTTCTATGAATTTATGAAAAATCGACTAAGTCCGAGATGCCTTTAAGTAGGGATGCTGTATTGAGATGAGAGATGTAGGAGATCAAGATTCATCTCCATGCAGCATCCCATTCATCTCGCAGCATCCTAACATATGAATTTCTATGAATTTATGAAAAATCGACTAAGTCCGAGATGGCTTTAAGTAGGGATGCTGTATTGAGATGAGAGATGTAGGAGATCAAGATTCATCTCCATGCAGCATCCCATTCATCTCGCAGCATCCTAACGTATGAATTTCTATGAATTTATGAAAAATCGACTAAGTCCGAGATGCCTTTAAGTAGGGATGCTGTATTAAGACGGGAGATGAAGAAGATCAAGATTCATCTCCATGCAGCATCCCATTCATCTCGCAGCATCCAAACATATGTTTTTCTTAGAATTTATGAAAAATCGACTAAGTCCGAGATGCCTTTAAGTAGGGATGCTGTATTAAGATGGGAGATGAAGAAGATCAAGATTCATCTCCATGCAGCATTCCATTCATTTCGCAGCATCCTAACATATGTTTTTCTTAGAATTTATGAAAAATCGACTAAGTCCGAGATGCCTTTAAGTAGGGATGCTGTATTAAGATGGGAGATGAAGAAGATCAAGATTCATCTCCGTGCAGCATCTCATTCATCTCGCAGCATCCTAACATATGTTTTTCTTAGAATTTATGAAAAATCGACTAAGTCCGAGATGCATTTAAGTAGGGATGCTGTATTGGGATGGAAGATGAAGAAGATCAAGATTCATCTCCATGCAGCATCCCATTCATCTCGCAGCATCCTAACATATTTTTTTCTAAGAATTTATGAAAAATCGACTAAGTCCGAGATGCCCTTAAGCAGGGATGCTGTATTAAGATGGGAGATGAAGAAGATCAAGATTCATCTCCATGCAGCATCCCATTCATCTCGCAGCATCCTAACATATGTTTTTCTTAGAATTTATGAAAAATCGACTTAGTCCGAGATGCCTTTAAATAGGGATGCTGTATTAAGATGGGAGATGAAGAAGATCAAGATTCATCTCAATGCAGCATCCCATTCATCTCCCAGCATCCTAACATATGTTTTTCTTAGTATTTATGAAAATTCGACTAAGTCCGAGATGCCTTCAAGTAGGGATGCTGTATTAAGATGGGAGATGAAGAAGATCAAGATTCATCTCCATGCAGCATCCCATTCATCTCGCAGCATCCTAACATATTTTTTTCTAAGAATTTATGAAAAATCGACTAAGTCCGAGATGCCCTGAAGCAGGGATGCTGTATCAAGATGGGAGATGAAGAAGATCAAGATTCATCTCCATGCAGCATCCCATTCATCTCGCAGCATCCTAACATATGTTTTTCTTAGAATTTATGAAAAATCGACTAAGTCCGAGATGCCTTTAAGAAGGGATGCTGTATTAAGATGAGAGATGAAGAAGATCAAGATTCATCTCCATGCAGCATCCCATTCATCTCGCAGCATCCTAACATATGTTTTTCTTAGAATTTATGAAAAATCGACTTAGTCCGAGATGCCTTTAAATAGGGATGCTGTATTAAGATGGGAGATGAAGAAGATCAAGATTCATCTCAATGCAGCATCCCATTCATCTCCCAGCATCCTAACATATGTTTTTCTTAGTATTTATGAAAAATCGACTAAGTCCGAGATGCCTTCAATTAGGGATGCTGTATTGAGATGGGAGATGAAGAAGATCAAGATTCATCTCCATGCAGCATCCCATTCATCTCGCAGCATCCTAACATATGAATTTCTTAGAATTTATGAAAAATCGACTAAGTCCGAGATGGCTTTAAGTAGGGATGCTGTATTGAGATGAGAGATGTAGGAGATCAAGATTCATCTCCATGCAGCATCCCATTCATCTCGCAGCATCCTAACATATGAATTTCTATGAATTTATGAAAAATCGACTAAGTCCGAGATGCCTTTAAGTAGGGATGCTGTATTGAGACAGGAGATGTAGGAGACCAAGATTCATCTCCATGCAGCATCCCATTCATCTCCCAGCATCCTTACATATGAATTTCTTAGAATTTATGAAAAATCGACTAAGTCCGAGATGGCTTTAAGTAGGGATGCTGTACTAAGATGGGAGATGTAGGAGATCAAGATTCATCTCTATGCAGCATCCCATTCATCTCCCAGCATCCTAACATATGAATTTCTTAGAATTTATGAAAAATCGACTAAGTCCGAGATGGCTTTAAGTAGGGATGCTGTATTAAGATGGGAGATGTAGGAGATCAAGATTCATCTCCATGCAGCATCCCATTCATCTCCCAGCATCCTAACATATGAATTTCTATGGGTTTATGAAAAATCGACTAAGTCCGAGATGCCTTTAAGTAGGGATGCTGTATTGAGATGAGAGATGTAGGAGATCAAGATTCATCTCCATGCAGCATCCCATTCATCTCCCAGCATCCTAACATATGAATTTCTTAGAATTTATGAAAAATCGACTAAGTCCGAGATGCCTTTAAGTAGGGATGCTGTATTGAGACGGGAGATGTAGGAGATAAAGATTCATCTCCATGCAGCATCCCATTCATCTCGCAGCATCCTAACATATGTTTTTCTTAGAATTTATGAAAAATCGACTAAGTCCGAGATGCATTTAAGTAGGGATGCTGTATTAAGATGGGAGATGAAGAAGATCAAGATTCATCTCCATGCAGCATCCCATTCATCTCGCAGCATCCTAACATATGAATTTCTTAGAATTTATGAAAAATCGACTAAGTCCGAGATGCCTTTAAGTAGGGATGCTGTATTAAGATGGGAGATGAAGAAGATCAAGATTCATCTCCATGCAGCATCCCATTCATCTTGCAGCATCCTAACATATGAATTTCTATGAATTTATGAAAAATCGACTAAGTCCGAGATGGCTTTAAGTAGGGATGCTGTATTGAGATGAGAGATGTAGGAGATCAAGATTCATCTCCATGCAGCATCCCATTCATCTCCCAGCATCCTAACATATGAATTTCTTAGAATTTATGAAAAATCGACTAAGTCCGAGATGGCTTTAAGTAGGGATGCTGTATTAAGATGGGAGATGAAGAAGATCAAGATTCATCTCCATGCAGCATCCCATTCATCTCCCAGCATCCTAACATATGAATTTCTTAGAATTTATGAAAAATTGACTAAGTCCGAGATGCCTTTAAGCAGGGATGCTGTATTAAGATGGGAGATGAAGAAGATCAAGATTCATCTCCATGCAGCATCCCATTCATCTCCCAGCATCCTAACATATGAATTTCTTAGAATTTATGAAAAATCGACTAAGTCCGAGATGCCTTTAAGTAGGGATGCTGTATTAAGACGGGAGATGAAGAAGATCAAGATTCATCTCCATGCAGCATCCCATTCATCTTGCAGCATCATAACATATGTTTCTTAGAATTTATGAAAAATCGACTAAGTCCGAGATGCCTTTAAGTAGGGATGCTGTTTTGAGATGGGAGATGAAGAAGATCAAGATTTATCTACATGCAGCATCCCATTCATCTCTCAGCATCCTAACATATGTTTTTCGTAGAATTTATGAAAAATCGACTAAGTCAGAGATGCCTTTAAGTAGGGATGCTGTATTGAGATGGGAGATGCAGAAGATCATGATTCATCTCCATGCAGCATCCCATTCATCTCGCAGCATCCAAACATATGTTTTTCTAAGAATTTATGAAAAATCGACTAAGTCCGAGATGCCTTTAAGTAGGGATGCTGTATTAAGATGGGAGATGAAGAAGATCAAGATTCATCTCCATGCAGCATCCCATTCATCTCGCAGCATCCTAACACATGTTTTTCTTAGAATTTATGAAAAATCGACTAAGTCCGAGATGCCTTTAAGTAGGGATGCTGTATTAAGACGGGAGATGAAGAAGATCAAGATTCATCTCCATGCAGCATCTCATTCATCTCGCAGCATCATAATATATGTTTTTCTTAGAATTTATGAAAAATCGACTAAGTCCGAGATGCCTTTAAGTAGGGATGCTGTATTGAGATATGAGATGAAGAAGATCAATATTCATCTCCATGCAGCATCCCATTCATCTCGCAGCATCCTTACATATGAATTTTCAAGAATTTATGAAAAATCGACTAAGTCCGAGATGCCTTTAAGTAGGGATGCTGTATTAAGATGGGAGATGTAGAAGATCAAGATTCATCTCCATGCAGCATCCCATTCATCTCGCAGCATCCTAACATATGTTTTTTTTAAGAATTTATGAAAAATCGACTAAGTCCGAGATGCCTTTAAGTAGGGATGCTGTATTAAGATGGGAGATGTAGGAGATCAAGATTCATCTCCATGCAGCATCCCATTGATCTCGCAGCATCCTAACATATGAATTTCTAAGAATTTATGAAAAATCGACTAAGTCCGAGATGCCTTTAAGTAGGGATGCTGTATTAAGATGGGAGATGTAGAAGATCAAGATTCATCTCCATGCAGCATCCCATTCATCTCGCAGCATCCTAACATATGAATTTCTTAGAATTTATGAAAAATCGGCTAAGTCCGAGATGCCTTTACGTAGGGATGCTGTATCGAGATGGGAGATGTAGAAGATCAAGATTCATCTCCATGCAGCATCCCATTCATCTCGCAGCATCCCAACATATGAATTTCTTAGAATTTATGAAAAATCGACTAAGTCCGAGATGCCTTTAGGTAGGGATGCTGTATTAAGATGGGAGACGAAGAAGATCAAGATTCATCTCCATGCAGCATCCTTTTCATCTCGCAGCATCCCAACATATGTTTTTCTTAGAATTTATGAAAAATCGATTTAGTCAGAGATGCCCTTAAGTAGGGATGCTGTATTAAGATGGGAGATGAAGAAGATCAAGATTCATCTCCATGCAGCATCCCATTAATCTTGCAGCATCCCAACATATGAATTTCTTAGAATTTATGAAAAATCGACTAAGTCCGAGATGCCTTTAAGTAGGGATGCTGTATTAAGATGGGAGATGAAGAAGATCAAGATTCATCTCCATGCAGCATCCCATTCATCTCGCAGCATCCTAACATATGATTTTCTTAGAATTTATGAAAAATCGACTAAGTCCGAGATGCCTTTAAGTAGGGATGCTGTAATAAGATGGGAGATGAATAAGATCAATATTCATCTCCATGCAGCATCCCATTCATCTCGCAGCATCCTAACATATGTTTTTCTTAGAATTTATGAAAAATCGACTAAGTCCGAGATGCCTTTAAGTAGGGATGCTGTATCGAGATGGGAGATGTAGAAGATCAAGATTCATCTCCATGCAGCATCCCATTCATCTCGCAGCATCCTAACATATGTTTTTCTTAGAATTTACGAAAAATTGACTAAGTCCGAGATGCCTTTAAGTAGGGATGCTGTAATAAGATGGGAGATGAATAAGATCAATATACATCTCCATGCAGCATCCCATTCATCTCGCAGCATCCTAACATATGTTTTTCTTGGAATTTATAAAAAATCGACTAAGTCCGAGATGCCTTTAAGTAGGGATGCTGTATTAAGATAGGAGATGTCACCGTTTGAGTACTATGGGGCTTGAACCCCTAACATAAAGTCTTTGTGTAGAACCACGAGGGTTCTATAGTACCGATTCTCTCGGTACGCTTGGTCCGTGTTCCTTTATGTTCGTACTCTTGTGTGTATAATATTCATGTTCGGTTTGGGATATTTGCTACTTTCACCAGGGTCCCGTTCTTCATACAAGTCTGCCTTGCTAATGTGGTAACTTTATAGTGTAGTTCTGACATCCCAATTTTGGGACTTAGCCGATTTTTCGTATATTTCCATATGACCCATAGGGTCCCTTTCTTCATACAAGCTTGCCTAGGGCGATCGGTCAAAACTTGTCTTACTATTCGATTGGTCTTCGCACTTTCACCCTAGGCAGTTCGCCTAGGTCTGTCTTCTTGAGGAGGCCAAAACCCGAAATAAGGAGGTTCGGCCGACCCTGAAACCTCCCCTGTCTGAACTACACTAACCCGATTTTTCAGGGTCCTCAGCGCCATACAACTTTGCCTAGGTCACTTGTACTCTTGACTTAGGCCATCCGACTTGGTCCGTGTTTCTTCCTAGGGTTCACCTAGGTACTTTGCCTTGCTTGATGTGGTAACTTTTTAGTGTAGTTCAGACATCCTAATTTTGGGACTTAGCCGATTTTTCATGTATTTCCATATGACCCATAGGGTCCCTTTCTTCATACAAGCTTGCCTAGGGCGATCGGTCAAAACTTGTCTTACTATTCGATTGGTCTTCGCACTTTCACCCTAGGCAGTTCGCCTAGGTCTGTCTTCTTGAGGAGGCCAAAACCCGAAATAAGGAGGTCCAGCCGACCCTGAAACCTCCCCTGTCTTAACTACACTAACCCGATTTTTCATGGTCCTTAGCGCCATACAACTTTGCCTAGGTCACTTGTACTCTTGACTTAGGCCATCTGACTTGGTCCGTGTTTCTTCCTAGGATTCACCTAGGTACTTTGCCTTGCTTGATGTGGTAACTTTTTAGTGTAGTTCAGACATCCCAATTTCGGGACTTAGCCGATTTTTCGTATATTTCCATATGACCCATAGGGTCCCTTTCTTCATACAAGCTTGCCTAGGGCGATCGGTCAAAACTTGTCTTACTATTCGATTGGTCTTCGCACTTTCACCCTAGGCACTTTGCCTAGGTCTGTCTTCTTGAGGAGGCCAAAACCCGAAATAAGGAGGTTCAGCCGACCCAGAAACCTCCCCTGTCTGAACTACACTAACCCGATTTTTCAGGGTCCTCAGCGCCATACAACTTTGCCT
This sequence comes from Anopheles coustani, assembly GCF_943734705.1. Classification (NCBI taxonomy): domain Eukaryota; kingdom Metazoa; phylum Arthropoda; class Insecta; order Diptera; family Culicidae; genus Anopheles; species Anopheles coustani. Next base: position 293,222 of record NW_026525129.1, on the reverse strand, counting down.
AGGTCACTTGTACTCTTGACTTAGGCCATCCGACTTGGTCCGTGTTTCTTCCTAGGGTTCACCTAGGTACTTTGCCTTGCTTGATGTGGTAACTTTTTAGTGTAGTTCAGACATCCTAATTTTGGGACTTAGCCGATTTTTCATGTATTTCCATATGACCCATAGGGTCCCTTTCTTCATACAAGCTTGCCTAGGGCGATCGGTCAAAACTTGTCTTACTATTCGATTGGTCTTCGCACTTTCACCCTAGGCAGTTTGCCTAGGTGTAGCTTCTTGAGGAGGTCAAAACCCAAAATAAGGAGGTTCAGCCGACCCAAAAACCTCCCCTGTCTAAACTACACTAACCAGATTATTCAGGGTCCTCACCGTCATACAACTTTGCCTAGGTCACTTGTTCTCTTGACTTAGGCCATCTGACTTGGTCCGTGTTTCTTGCTAGGGTTCACCTAGGTACTTTGCCTTGCTTGATGTGGTAACTTTTTAGTGTAGTTCAGACATCCCAATTTTGGGACTTAGCCGATTTTTCATGTATTTCCATATGACCCATAGGGTCCCTTTCTTCATACAAGCTTGCCTAGGGCGATCGGTCAAAACTTGTCTTACTATTCGATTGGTCTTCGCACTTTCACCCTAGGCAGTTTGCCTAGGTGTAGCTTCTTGAGGAGGTCAAAACCCAAAATAAGGAGGTTCAGCCGACCCAAAAACCTCCCCTGTCTAAACTACACTAACCAGATTTTTCAGGGTCCTCACCGTCATACAACTTTGCCTAGGTCACTTGCACTCTTGACTTAGGCCATCTGACTTGGTCCGTGTTTCTTGCTAGGGTTCACCTAGGTAGTTTGCCTTGCTTGATGTGGTAACTTTTTAGTGTAGTTCTGACATCCCAATTTTGGGACTTAGCCGATTTTTCATGTATTTCCATATGACCCTTAGGGTCCCTTTCTTCATACAAGCTTGCCTAGGGCGATCGGTCAAAACTTGTCTTACTATTCGATTGGTCTTCGTACTTTCACCCTAGGCAGTTTGCCTAGGTGTAGCTTCTTGATGAGGCCAAAACCCAAAATAAGGGGGTTCGGCCGACCCAAAAACCTACCCTGTCTAAACTACACTAACCAGATTTTTCAGGGTCCTCAGCGCCATACAACTTTGCCTAGGTCACTTGTTCTATTGACTTAGGCCATCTGACTTGGTCCGTGTTTCTTCCTAGGGTTCACCTAGGTACTTTGCCTTGCTTGGTGTGGTAACTTTTTAGTGTAGTTCTGACATCCTCATTTTGGGACTTAGCCGATTTTTCGTAAAATACCATATGACCCATATGGGTCCTTTCCTTCATATAAGTTTGCCTTGCTTGGTATGGTAACATTTGAGTGTAGTTCTGACATCATCATTTTGGGACTTAGCCGATTTTTCGTAAAATACCATATGACCCATCAGGGTCCTTGCCTTCATATAAGTTTGCCTTGCTTGGTGTGGTAACCTTTGAGTGTAGTTCTGACATCATCATTTTGGGACTTAGCCGATTTTTCGTAAAATACCATATGACCCATCAGGGTCCTTTGCTTCATATAAGTTTGCCTTGCTTGGTATGGTAACATTTGAGTGTAGTTCTGACATCATCATTTTGGGACTTAGCCGATTTTTCGTAAAATACCATATGACCCATATGGGTCCTTTGCTTCATATAAGTTTGCCTTGCTTGGTGTGGTAACTTTTTAGTGTAGTTCTGACATCCCCATTTTGGGACTTAGCCGATTTTTCGTAAAATACCATATGACCCATCAGGGTCCTTGCCTTCATATAAGTTTGCCTTGCTTGGTGTGGTAACATTTGAGTGTAGTTCTGACATCCCCATTTTGGGACTTAGCCGATTTTTCGATCAATACCATATGACCCATCAGGGTCCTTTGCTTCATATAAGTTTGCCTTGCTTGGTGTGGTAACATTTGAGTGTAGTTCTGACATCATCATTTTGGGACTTAGCCGATTTTTCGTAAAATACCATATGACCCATCAGGGTCCTTGCCTTCATATAAGTTTGCCTTGCTTGGTATGGTAACATTTGAGTGTAGTTCTGACATCATCATTTTGGGACTTAGCCGATTTTTCGTAAAATACCATATGACCCATATGGGTCCTTTGCTTCATATAAGTTTGCCTTGCTTGGTGTGGTAACTTTTTAGTGTAGTTCTGACATCCCCATTTTGGGACTTAGCCGATTTTTCGTAAAATACCATATGACCCATCAGGGTCCTTGCCTTCATATAAGTTTGCCTTGCTTGGTGTGGTAACATTTGAGTGTAGTTCTGACATCCCCATTTTGGGACTTAGCCGATTTTTCGATCAATACCATATGACCCATCAGGGTCCTTTGCTTCATATAAGTTTGCCTTGCTTGGTGTGGTAACATTTGAGTGTAGTTCTGACATCATCATTTTGGGACTTAGCCGATTTTTCGTAAAATACCATATGACCCATCAGGGTCCTTGCCTTCATATAAGTTTGCCTTGCTTGGTGTGGTAACACATGAGTGTAGTTCTGACATCCCCATTTTGGGACTTAGCCGATTTTTCGTAAAATACCATATGACCCATCAGGGTCCTTTCCTTCATATAAGTTTGCCTTGCTTGATGTGGTAACATTTGAGTGTAGTTCAGACATCCCCATTTTGGGACTTAGCCGATTTTTCGATCCATACCATATGACCCATCAGGGTCCTTGCCTTCATATAAGTTTGCCTTGCTTGGTGTGGTAACATTTGAGTGTAGTTCTGACATCCCCATTTTGGGACTTAGCCGATTTTTCGATCAATACCATATGACCCATCAGGGTCCTTTGCTTCATATAAGTTTGCCTTGCTTGGTGTGGTAACATTTGAGTGTAGTTCTGACATCATCATTTTGGGACTTAGCCGATTTTTCGTAAAATACCATATGACCCATCAGGGTCCTTGCCTTCATATAAGTTTGCCTTGCTTGGTATGGTAACATTTGAGTGTAGTTCTGACATCATCATTTTGGGACTTAGCCGATTTTTCGTAAAATACCATATGACCCATATGGGTCCTTTGCTTCATATAAGTTTGCCTTGCTTGGTGTGGTAACTTTTTAGTGTAGTTCTGACATCCCCATTTTGGGACTTAGCCGATTTTTCGTAAAATACCATATGACCCATCAGGGTCCTTGCCTTCATATAAGTTTGCCTTGCTTGGTGTGGTAACATTTGAGTGTAGTTCTGACATCCCCATTTTGGGACTTAGCCGATTTTTCGATCAATACCATATGACCCATCAGGGTCCTTTGCTTCATATAAGTTTGCCTTGCTTGGTGTGGTAACATTTGAGTGTAGTTCTGACATCATCATTTTGGGACTTAGCCGATTTTTCGTAAAATACCATATGACCCATCAGGGTCCTTGCCTTCATATAAGTTTGCCTTGCTTGGTGTGGTAACACATGAGTGTAGTTCTGACATCCCCATTTTGGGACTTAGCCGATTTTTCGTAAAATACCATATGACCCATCAGGGTCCTTTCCTTCATATAAGTTTGCCTTGCTTGATGTGGTAACATTTGAGTGTAGTTCAGACATCCCCATTTTGGGACTTAGCCGATTTTTCGATCCATACCATATGACCCATCAGGGTCCTTGCCTTCATATAAGTTTGCCTTGCTTGGTGTGGTAACATTTTAGTGTAGTTCTGACATCACCATTTTGGGACTTAGCCGATTTTTCGTAAAATACCATATGACCCATCAGGGTCCTTGCCTTCATATAAGTTTGCCTTGCTTGGTGTGGTAACATTTTAGTGTAGTTCTGACATCACCATTTTGGGACTTAGCCGATTTTTCGTAAAATACCATATGACCCATCAGGGTCCTTTGCTTCATATAAGTTTGCCTTGCTTGGTGTGGTAACACATGAGTGTAGTTCTGACATCCCCATTTTGGGACTTAGCCGATTTTTCGTAAAATACCATATGACCCATCAGGGTCCTTTGCTTCATATAAGTTTGCCTTGCTTGGTGTGGTAACATTTGAGTGTAGTTCTGACATCCCCATTTTGGGACTTAGCCGATTTTTCGATCAATACCATATGACCCATCAGGGTCCTTTGCTTCATATAAGTTTGCCTTGCTTGGTGTGGTAACATTTGAGTGTAGTTCTGACATCCCCATTTTGGGACTTAGCCGATTTTTCGATCAATACCATATGACCCATCAGGGTCCTTTCCTTCATATAAGTTTGCCTTGCTTGATGTGGTAACACATGAGTGTAGTTCTGACATCCCCATTTTGGGACTTAGCCGATTTTTCGATCCATCCCATATGACCCATCAGGGTCCTTTTTCTTCATATAAGTTTCCCAAGACTTAGTGCTTTTTTCCTTTGGACACCAATATCACCCTTGCGGGTATCTTTGATCTTCTCACTTTGTATTGGCCGAATGTAGGTCTTGCCATGCCAAACATATAATTGTTCTACACCAAGTCTCTATCTCGTACCGCCAGCTCGGTACATTCGATTAACCTGCCCTTAAGGCACCCGGGACTTAGCCATTTTTTCACATTTTTCATGATTTTGAGGCAACTTTTCTCGACTTTGTCACCTTATATCACCAAGATCCTTTCCCTTTAGCGCTTCACTCTGTTCGTATGATATTTAGCGCTGACTATCACCTTTCTGTCGCTGAGCTCAACTTCTTATTCGGTGCCATAGAGCCAGAGATATTTGGTGTATGCTGTTATAAGGGAAGTTTGTCACTTTTTCAAAGGCCCACTTTGGGACGCCCATATCTCACCTTCAGGTATCTTCGATCTTCTTGTCGTCTATGGACGAAACTTAGGCCTTGTCTTGGCCAACTTATAAATGTTCTACGGCCAAGCCGTATCTCTTACCGCCAGCCCGGTATTCATGGACTTAGTTGGATTTTCGCCTCTCGTGGTAACAATTTCAGACTTTGACTCACAATAACACCCAAACGGTCACATGCTAGCGCTTTGCTTGGAAGGAATTATAGTTAGCGCTACCTTTTCTCTTTCCATCGATACCTTGTTCGTTCCATTCCATGCCATACAGCCGAAGTTATGATGTTTCCCGTTTTCCATATCATGTGGAGCTTATGCTCTGGGAAAACCATCTAACACCTGTACCACCCTTTTAGGTACCACCGATCTCGAGACTATGTTCGGGCCAAATATAGGTTATAACATGCCCAACTTATAATTGTTCTACACCAAGTCTCTATCTCTTACCGCCTGCTCGGTATTTTACTCGTAAGTCCAAATTTCACAACTTGTACTTTTTGGCCCAATGTACTCGAGTTTCAATTTTGGTAACATTTTTCGACTTTGACGCTTAATAACTTCCAAATCATGCTAGTTAGCGCTTTGCTTTCTTCTAGTCGTATCTAGCGCTGGGTGTTACCTTTAAAAAACACATCCTAGCTTTACAATCCATGCCATACAGCCGGAGCTACATGGTGCACAAGTCAAATCCATTTTAGCCATGTTTCATTTTTGCCAATTTTTGACCACTCGTATCACCCTTCCAGAGTGGTCCGATCTTCTCGCTGTCTATGGACGACTTTTAGGTCTCGTAGAGGCAAACTTATAAGTATTCTACGTCAACCCGCTATCTCTTACCGCCTGCTCGGTATTCTTGGTCTTGTGTGATTTTTGGAAATTTTGGTATTATTTTTCCACTTTGTCGCTTAATAACTCAGTTTTGCTCAACACTTAGCGCTTCGGTTGTTTGGGATTATAGTTAGCGCTCGGTTCGACCTTTCCAACACTGATCTTAGCATGTCGATCCGTTCCATACAGCCTGAGTTATTCGCGATACCGTGTTTCAACCCATTTCTCAAGTCTCGTTTTGGTCCAACTTTGAACCAGCCATATCACCCTGATGGGTACCTCCGATCTTCTCGCTCTATATTGGCCAAAGTTAGGTCTTGTGGTAACGTACTTATGATTGTTCTACGCCGTGTTCGTAGCTCTTATCGTTCGCCCGCTATTTTCGATCATAAGGTGAATTTTCGCCTCTAAACCACCATTTTTCACCTTTGCCCTCTAATATGACCGACTTGCTCAACACCTAGCGCTTCGCTTGGTAGGACACATAGCTAGCGCTCGTCAAGACCTTTCCAACGCATATCCAAGCTTTCCGATCCGAGCCATACAGCCTGAGCTATAGGCGATACCGTTTTTCCCATTTTCTTGGTCACACGCACTTTAGGGTACCCCTTTTTGCCTTTGACCCTTAATACCTCCTCCGGGTCACTAGTAGGCGCTCAGCTTAGTAGGAAACATAGCTAGAGCAGGCCTTCACCTTTCCAAAACTGCCGAAAGTGTACCGATCTGACATCTAGAACCAAAGTTATGGTCATTCCCATCATGCTCTACTTTCATGGTCAACCTCCACCAAGCACACCTAGGTTGGACCAACTTTCACCAACTCATCTCGAACCCCAAATTTGCTTCGACCTACTAGGTTTCCCTAGTAAAGTGGTCAAAACATCCATTACAACACGACTGGTCTTTCTGGTGGTCGACCTAGGCGACTTTGTTCGACGACCACCACCCCATGGAACTAAAAGACGTCCCTTGATACGGACCACCGATACATTTTCCGGCCTGTCTAAACTACACTCATCGAAATTTTTTTGGGTCCCCACCGTCATACAAGTTTGCCTAGGTCAAGTTTTTCTTCCGGATCGGCCGCGGACCTCACTTTTCATTATCTAGGGAGGCCATAGGGCCCCAAAAGGGGTTTTTTTAAATTTTCGACACTTTCGACTTTGGTCGGATTTTTTCCGATTTTGGTCCGACCTAGGGACTTGGTGGTCCAAGGAGCCTCGGGACTAAACTTTTTTCTCAGGGGTCCCTACCTCCATACAACTTTGCCTAGGTCAATTTTTTGTTCCAAATCGACCGCGGATTTCACTTTTCAATATCTGGGGCTCGTGTAGAGTCCGAATATGAGGTTTTCTCATTTTTCGACATTTTCGACTTTTTTCGACTTTTTTCGGGTTTTTCGACCTAGGGGTCCGCCGAACAAATTTTGGGTCAAAAATTTTTATTGAACTAGTCGAAAGTACGCAAAAAGATAAGACTTTTTGCCGAAGACACCATGCCCCGGAACCGACTCCTTCCCCTTCAAAATTGGGGACAAACGTGATTTTTGAAACTTTTCCTTAGGGAGCCCAAGACTTAGAAAATTTTCAAATTCTCGATTTTTCGATTGCGAGCTAGCGCTTTGCGGTCTTCGGCAATGTTGTAGATCTCGACGAGATAAGACTTTTTGGTCAAGGGACATTTTGCCCTCCGACCCCTCCTTCCCCCCGCAAATCGCCCCCCAAAGTGCAATTTTTGCATTTTCACCTCTTTGCACGCACTGTTCGGCCCAAATGGCCACTTTCTATGGGTCTGAGCGCTTTGCGGTCTTCGGCAAACATTTAGAGCGTACCAAGCCCTAATTATAATTCTTCTACACCACCTTCGTACCTCTTCATCCCTGGCCGCTATTCGCGTACCAAGGTAATTTTTGTTCATTTTGTCAACATTTTTCATCTTTGACTGCTTATATCGGCCTTGCCATGAACCGATAGCGCTTCGCTGTGTTCTAACGTAAGTTAGTACTGCTCAATACCTTTCCAAATCATGTCTTAGATTGTCATTTGCTTGCATACAGCCGGAGCTATGAGCGATACCGTAAAAAGTACCGAAACTTGGAAAAATCCTTTGATCGCCCATATCCCCCCTTTGGGGGCCAGATATCGAAAAAAGTTCTGATTCAAAAAGTTGCGCATTAACGTGTTCTAGTTATGCCTAGAACATTTCACTTCGCTAGCTGGCCTGCAACTTAGCCGTAATTGGGATTTTAGGGTGTTCTTGGAGGGCCCATTTCCTGCGACTTGGTATCTTTTGGGCCCAATGTTTCTCTAATATCTCCACGAGTTTTCCAGATAGCCTTTTCAAACTTTCAGGGTGCCTAGAACACCTCAAGACCTTTCCAACGCTATGCCGTTTGCCTCGCTCGGACATCTACAGCCAAAGTTATTCGAGGTACACGGTACCTTACCCTGTTTTCTCAGTACTTGGTCGAAAATTTCGATCAGCCATATGACCGACTTGGACAACCCTGAGCGGGTTGGCCCCATATAACTAAACTTTCGTCTCGTGTAGGCAAACTTATAAATGTTCCACGTCAACTCGCTATCTCGTACCGCCTTGACGGTATACTTGGTCCAAGGGCCATTTCCAGCGACTTGGTCGCAATTTCGCTCTAAGTTTCGCTAATACCTTCGTCCGTGGACATGGTGATTTTTTGTTCGTATTTTTCCTTGATAGTCCCACTCAAGACTATTCCATACCAGAGCCAAGCGTCCCGCTAAGTGCCATACAGCCTGAGCAGTAATTCATGAAAGGTACCTCTACCAGTTTTTGCCATACTTGGGTACAAACTTTGGATCGCCCATATCTCCACTTTGGAGGCCAGCCAGCACCTTGGCCTCATATACTTTTTTGTTGGTCATACCATGCACCAAATATAATTGTTCTACGCCAACTTGCTATCTCTTCTCCAACTTGCCGTTATTCTTGGTCCAAGTCCCATTTCATTCGTTTTTGGACCCATTTTGCTATATGTTTCACTAATAGCTTCGGCCATGGACAAGCTGATTTTCTATTTGTATTTTTCCTTGATAGTCCCACTCAAGACCATTCCAAAACACGCCGCAGCTTGTCGCTCGGTGGCAAACTGACCGAGTTATAATTCATGAAAGGTACCTCACCTTGGTACACCACGTGGTCGGCCCAAACCATAAACCGACCAAACGACCGACTTGGAGCACCCTGACCGGGTTGCCCCCGTATAATGAAAGTTGCGTCTCTACACGCCCAACTTTTGAATATTCTACGCCAAGTCGCTATCTCTTACCGGTAAGCCGGTATTCACCTTCCAAGGGTGATTTTGGTCAAGTGCCATTTCCTGCGACTTGGTCCCCGAATTGGACCATCATCACCTAATATCTCCGTGGTCTTTCAACTCAGCCTCATGAAACTTTCAGGGTAGATAGGTCTCCCCAAGACCTTTCCAACGGTATGCCGTTTGTCTTGCTCGGCCATCTACAGCCGAAGTTATTAATGGTACTTGGTACCTTACCCTGTTTTTTCCATACTTGTTCGTACTTGGGTACAAACTTTGGATCGCCCATATCTCCACTTTGGAGGCCAGCCAGCACCTTGGCCCCATATACTTTTTTGTTGGTCATACCATGCACCAAATATAATTGTTCTACGTCAACTTGCTATCTCTTCTCCAACTTGCCGTTATTCTTGGTCCAAGTCCCATTTCATTCGTTTTCGGACCCATTTTGCCATATGTTTCACTAATAGCTTCGCCCATAGACAAGCTAATTTTCTGTTTGTATTTTTCCCAAATAGTCCTACTCAGGACCATTCCAAATCACATCGTAGCTTGTTGCTCGGTGGCAAACTGACCGAGTTATAATTCATGAAAGGTACCTCAACTTGGTACACCACGTGGTCGGCCCAAACCATAAACCGACCAAACGACCGACTTGGAGCACCCTGACCGGGTTGCCCCCGTATAATGAAAGTTGCGTCTCTACACGCCCAACTTATGAATATTCTACGCCAAGTCGCTATCTCTTACCGGTAAGCCGGTATTCACCTTCCAAGGGTGATTTTGGTCAAGTGCCATTTCCTGCGACTTGGTCCCCGAATTGGACCATCATCACCTAATATCTCCGTGGTCTTTCAACTCAGCCTCATGAAACTTTCAGGGTAGATAGGTCTCCCCGAGACCTTTCCAACGGTGAGCCGTTTGCCTCGCTCGGCCATATACAGCCGAAGTTATTAATGGTACTTGGTACCTTACCCTGTTTTTTCCATACTTGTTCGTACTTGGGTACAAACTTTGTATCGCCCATATCTCCACTTTGGAGGCCAGCCAGCACCTTGGCCCCAAATACTTTTTTGTTGGTCATACTATGCCCAAAATATAAATGTTCTACGTCAACTTGCTATCTCTTCTCCAACTTGCCGTTATTCTTGGTCCAAGTCCCATTTCATTCGTTTTTGGACCCATTTTGCTATATGTTTCACTAATAGCTTCGGCCATGGACAAGCTGATTTTCTATTTGTATTTTTGCTTGATAGTCCCACTCAAGACCATTCCAAAACACACCGCAACTTGTCGCTCGGTGGCAAACTGACCGAGTTATAATTCATGAAAGGTACCTCTTCTTGGTACACCACATGGTCGGCCCAAACCATAAACCGACCAAACGACCGACTTGGAGCACCCTGACCGGGTTGCCCCCATATAATGAAAGTTGCGTCTTTACACGCCCAACTTATGAATATTCTACGCCAAGTCGCTATCTCTTACCGGTAAGCCGGTATTCACCTTCCAAGCGTGATTTTGGTCAAGTGCCATTTCCTGCGACTTGGTCCCCGAATTGGACCATCATCACCTAATATCTCCGTGGTCTTTCAACTCAGCCTCATGAAACTTTCAGGGTAGATAGGTCTCCCCAATACCTTTCCAACGATATGCGGTTTGCCTCGCTAGGCCATCTACAGCCGAAGTTATTCATGGTACTTGGTACCTTACCCTGTTTTTTCCATACTTGTTCATACTTGGGTACAAACTTTGAATCGCCCATATCACCACTTTGGAGGCCAGCCAGCGCCTTGGCCCCATACACATTTTTGTTGGTCATACCACGCACTAGTTATAAATGTTCTACGCAAGCTTGCTATCTCTTCTCCAACTTGCGGTTATTTTTGACTCAAGTCCCATTTCCATAGTTTTTGGTACCAATTTGCTCTATGTTTCGCTAATAGCTTCGCCCAAGGACTTTGTGATTTTTTGTTCGCATTTTTCCTAAATAGTCCCACTCAAGACTATTCCAAATCACACCTTAGCTTGTCGCTCAGTGCCATACAGCCAGAGTTTTAATTCATGAAAGGTACATAACCTTGGTACACCACGTGGTCGGTCCAAACCATCAACCAACCATATGACCGACTTCGAGTCGAGCTAGCGGCTAGGCTCAATATAATGAAATGCGTGTCTTGATGCGAGCTACTGACGGTCTGAACAATGTAGCTCGCTAGCTCGTCTCTAAACTTGTATTTTGGTCGAATATTGGGTGTTCATGTACCACTTCGGGTAACATGGACTTTGGTGCAACTTTACCACTTGTGCACTTAATTACTTCCCGGTCATTCAAGTCTTTGCCTTCATACTTTCAGGGTAGTTAGGTCTCGTCGAGACCTTTCCATACATATGCCAAACTCATCGATCGGACATCTATAGCCCGAGTTATTCGCGGTACACCGTACCTTACCCTGTTTTTTCCTCAATTGGGTACAAACCTTGGAACACCCATATCGCCCCTTTAGAGACTAGCTGGCACGTTGGCCTCATATAATGATAAGTGCACCTCAACTAGGGCTACTGACGGTCAGAACATTTCAACTTGCTAGCTCGGGCCCACACTTGTGTTTTTCTCGAATATATGGTTCAAGTGTGCCACTTTGGGCACTTTTGGACATTTTGTCCCCACACAACTTTCTTGCCTTGGTAGATAGGGTCTTGTGATCTCGGGCAAAAAGATGCACCAAGATAAAGTCTAACTTTCGTTCTTGTACCGCAAAGCGCTATCTCAAACACCCGAGGAGATAGAAAGTGATTATGTTCGGTATATCGGTCTTCCATGGCCTACTATGGTAAACCCCTGCAGGTATGCAACCGAAGGTGCTTGGTACATGTATTTGGTGCAATATCGGTGCAAAGTAGGTGTTTCCTTGATCGGGCTATAACTTTCTTGGTTGATGTTGGATTGCTTTGCGGTCTTCGGGGGATAGTTAGGGAACATGTTGGCCAACATTTCCTTATTCCTCAGCCTGGCCGTACCTCTTACCGTCTAGGCGGTATACATGCTCTAAGTTGGAACTTGTGTTCCTTTGGGTAACTTCTCTGACTTTGACGCTTAATAACTTTCGTTCATATGCAGTCTAAGCTCTGCAACTCTCAGGAAAGCTAGTACTACTCATTTCCTTTCCATATCAGTCTTTGGCTTGTCGATCCGATGTCTACAGCCTTACTTATTCACGTTCCCTGTGAAGGTAGGTTTTTGCCCATTTTCCAGTTCATGTGGTAACATTCCCAGACTTTGCCGGCTTTCTCTTCATGTGGTAACTTGCTTGCTCATGTGGTAACTTGGAAGTGTATTTCTGACAGACCCAATCTGGGACTTAGCCGATTTTTCTCTGCATATTATATGGATCCATCACTAGGCCATCTTGCTTGCTCATGTGGTAACTTGGAAGTGTATTTCTGACAGACCCAATCTGGGACTTAGCCGATTTTTCTCTTCATATCATATGGATCCATCACTAGGCCATCTTGCTTGCTTGTGTGGTAACTTGATAGTGTATGTCTGACAGACCCAATCTGGGACTTAGCCGATTTTTCTCTTCATATCATATGGATCCATCACTAGGCCATCTTGCTTGCTTGTGTGGTAACTTGGAAGTGTATTTCTGACAGACCCAATCTGGGACTTAGCCGATTTTTCTCTTCATATTATATGGATCCTGGACTTAGCCGATTTTTCTCTTCATATCATATGGATCCATCACTAGGCCATCTTGCTTGCTTGTGTGGTAACTTGGAAGTGTATTTCTGACAGACCCAATCTGGGACTTAGCCGATTTTTCTCTTCATATTATATGGATCCATCACTAGGCCATCTTGCTTGCTTGTGTGGTAACTTGGAAGTGTATTTCTGACAGACCCAATCTGGGACTTAGCCGATTTTTCTCTTCATATCATATGGATCCATCACTAGGCCATCTTGCTTGCTTGTGTGGTAACTTGGAAGTGTATTTCTGACAGACCCAATCTGGGACTTAGCCGATTTTTCTCTTCATATTATATGGATCCTGGACTTAGCCGATTTTTCTCTTCATATCATATGGATCCATCACTAGACCATCTTGCTTGCTTGTGTGGTAACTTGGAAGTGTATTTCTGACAGACCCAATCTGGGACTTAGCCAATTTTTCTCTTCATGTCATATGGATCCTTCACACGGCCTTCTTGCTTGCTTGTGTGGTAACTTGAAAGTGTATGTCTGACAGACCCAATCTGGGACTTAGCCGATTTTTCTCATCATATTATATGGATCCTGGACTTAGCCGATTTTTAGGTTATTATATATGGATCCTGGACTTAGCCGATTTTTCTCTTCATATAATATGGATCCTGGACTTAGCCGATTATTAGGTTATTATATATGGATCCTGGACTTAGCCGATTTTTCTCTTCATATAATACGGATCCTGGACTTAGCCGATTATTAGGTTATTATATATGGATCCTGGACTTAGCCGATATTTCTCTTCATATGATATGGATCCTGGACTTAGCCGATTTTTCTCTTCATATAATATGGATCCGGGACTTAGCCGATTTTTCTCTTCAAATAATATGGATCCGGGACTTAGCCAATTTTTCTCTTCATGTGGTAACGTATGCCAATCGCTCACAAGTCATGGGATAAGGGTACTTGTGTTCTTCCATCTTCTAAGTCCCGCACGGGGACATCGTGATCGCCCCAAGTCCGGAATAGCGCCAAGTCAAGCCCCACGGTGGCCGTGCAGGACCTGTTAGCGGCGGCCCCACTGACAGCACTAATCCGGACTTAGAAATTATATCTTTCTAATCGAACACCACACAGCAACACCACCATACCACCATCTCCTTGCAAGTACCTAAGTACCCGCAACTCCATGGTGAAGGCAATGTCACTCCATCACCAACCTCTTTGCACTGCAAGCACTTGCGTACCCACAACACTCCGAAGAAGGCAACGGCGCGCGATGCTCGACTCCACACACCACACCACACCACACCACCGATGGCCAGCCAGCCAGCCAGCCCAACTAAGGGCTAACCCACCAACCAACCACCAATGGCCTAGGCCAGCCGGATCCCACCTTCAAGTCCAAGCACAGCCAAGTGCAAGTACCGCCAAGTGTTCACCAACCGCCCAACACACCACACCACCGATGGCCAGCCAGCCAGCCAGCCCAACTAAGGGCTAACCCACCAACCAACCACCAATGGCCTAGGCCAGCCGGATCCCACCTTCAAGTCCAAGCACAGCCAAGTGCAAGTACCGCCAAGTGTTCACCAACCAACCATCACACCAGGTCAGCCGGCCGGTACCCACCTTCAAGTGCCATTACCCTCGGGTGCAAGCTCAATCAAGTGTTAACCAACCAACCCGGCCAAGGCAGCCAACAGGCCGGCACCCTACAGCACCGACCCGCCATCACCACCTCAACCGTTGACCATGCAAGTGGCCTCGGACAACAGGTGACACCCGAAGTACATCCGAAGAACGTATATCAAGTGTTTGCTCACCAAGTCCTCAACCAACCCCAAGTACCCGGAGGTACCCAGAGTGTTGGATCCGCCAACCCGTCCCGGCACTCCAAGTCCTTGCGAACCCAAAGTGTTTGCCCGGTAGGGCCATTGTATCACAACGCTTGCGACCATGCAAGTGGCCTCGAACAAGGTGACAGGGGTATCTTCACCAAGTTCTCAACCAACCCCAAGTACCCGGAGGTACCCAGAGTGTTGGGTCCGCCAACCACTACCAGCACTCCAAGTCCTCGCGAACCCAAAGTGTTTGCCCGGTAGGGCCATTAGACCACAACGCTTGCTAACCATGCAAGTGGTTTCGGACAACAGGTGACACCCGAAGTACATCCGGAGAGTGTACAACAAGTGTTTGTTCACCAAGTCCTCAACCAACCCCAAGTACCCGGAGGTACCCAGAGTGTTGGGTCCGCCAACCACTACCAGCACTCTAAGTCCACGCGAACCCAAAGTGTTTGCCCGGTAGGGCCATTAGACCACAACGCTTGCTAACCATGCAAGTGGTCTCGGACAACAGGCGATACCCGAAGTACATCCGAAGAGTGTATATCAAGTGTTTGTTCACCAAGTCCTCAACCAACCCCAAGTACCCGGAGGTACCCAGAGTGTTGGGTCCGCCAACCACTACCAGCACTCTAAGTCCTCGCGAACCCAAAGTGTTTGCCCGGTAGGGCCATTAGACCACAACGCTTGCTAACCATGCAAGTGGTCTCGGACAACAGGTGACACCCGAAGTACATCCGGAGAGTGTACAACAAGTGTTTGTTCACCAAGTCCTCAACCAACCCCAAGTACCCGGAGGTACCCAGAGTGTTGGATCCGCCAACCCGTCCCGGCACTCTAAGTCCTTGCGAACCCAAAGTGTTTGCCCGGTTGGGCCATTAGATCACAACGCTTGCTAACCATGCAAGTGGTCTGGAGTATGAGTGATACTGACATACCACCGAGATGGTACATCTAGTATTGGGTCACCAAAACCAAACCAACCCCAAGTATCAACCCGGCATACTCAGAGTGATGGATCCGCCAACCCGTCCCGGCACTCCAAGTCCTTGACGAACCGAAAGTGTTTGCCCGGTAAGGCCATTAGATCACAACGCTTGCTACCCCACGGCGAGCTAAACATGCAAGTGGTCTTAGGCAACAGGTGACACCCGAAATTCATCCGAAGATGGAATATCAAGTGTTTAATCACCAAGCCAGCATCCAAACACCAAGTACCCCGGGAGGACCCGATGCGTTGCG